>NC_041397.2:290131625-290409125 GCF_900747795.2 Erpetoichthys calabaricus | reverse complement strand
TGTACACGACCTACTAGCTCCTCCTGTACATTATGCTTCCCCGCCCAATCCCTTCATTGAAGCCAACTAAACCTGAATCAGGTAGACCGGAGTGACGGAGACATCGCAAAGCAGCTCCTTAGTGACATCTTCTGGTCCAAATCGGTACTACAAAACATTACAGGGAGCGCACTGCTGCAGGCGCTTTCGGAAATGATCTGAACATCGCAGGGTTCCTTGGCGTCTGTGCCTGTTCCAACAACGTCATCGGGTGTAACTTAAGAAGTAACCGTGGGGTGTACAACTGTCAATATCAGCACACGCTCTGTCACACTGACACCGACCATAATAAATGGGCCCGGTGCATGAATGTGGGTGTGCACGTTAGTGGGGCAAGCGGTGGACTGGGGGCCTGCAGCTTTAGGGCTTACCTGACTTAACCCAACAGCCAATGGTTTGAGATGTGAGAACCCATGTGTTCAAACCTCACACAAACAGTGACTGGAGAAGTTGTAGTAGTAGTAATAGTAATAGTAGTAGTAGTAGTAGTGTTATTAGTATTATTAGATAGATAGATAGATAGATAGATAGATAGATAGATAGATAGATAGATAGATAGATAGATAGATAGATAGATAGATATGAAAGACATTATATAATAGATAGATTTTTTTTTTTATTTTTAAAAGTACTTTATTGAACCAAAAAAATATAACAAGAACAAACATCAATATATTAAAAGTACACATTCAACAAAAAGTGTGCACCCTCCTACACCTAAATGTTCCCTCCATTGCGAATCGAAAATTGTCTTCAGGGAAAGACAATGAATTGCTTTCACACAATAGTGATAAAGTTCTTTTTTGGACAGAGACATAAATGACACCACAGTTCCTTTCTCAAATGTGATAATTGAGTTTTTGAGGATAGAGTTGAGATTGACAGCAGGACACACCTGTAGATCTGTGCTGGTGGTGCTGATGGAGTCCTCAAGTCTGTGATGTACTTTGGCCACAGAAGAGAGAAAGCCCTCGATCATCCTCACTGACTTTACACCTAAAATTGAAGACAAAACTGAAGGCTCCACAAATGTCTGTTGCTCCTTATCATATATGTTGCTGATTTGAAAAATCCCATTTCTAATGAATAAATCAGTAAAACATTTACTCCTCAGTTTGAGAGCATGAGAATAGCGAGTTAAAAATCAAAGGCTCATCGTGCAACCAACCTGATGTACTAAAATGTCTTTTAAAAACAAGATCCCAGGTCAATAAAGCACCCCTATAAAATTTGGGTAACAAAACCCAGCTAAAGGGGATGCAGAAACCAGTGTGTTTCTTCATGCCAGTTCCAAGCCCAGATAAATGGGGAGGGTTATGTCAGGAAGGGTATCCGGTCTAAAATTTTGCCAAATCAATATGCAGACAACAATACAAATTTCCATACCGGATCGGTCGAGCCCCAGGTTAACAGCGACTGCCACCAGTACTGTTTGTCAACAGGGTGCTGGCAGAAATTGGGCTACTGTTGGCCAAAGAAGAGGAAGGAGAAGAAGAGGGGGGGAGACATATCTGGAGGCAGGAGGAGAGGAGGAAGGTAAAGAGAGTGGAACTGAGGGTAGGGACTTTGAATGTTGACAGTATGACTGGTAAGGGGAGAGAGTTAGCCGATATGATGGAGAGAAGGAAGGTTGATATATTGTGCATGCAAGAGACTAAATGGAATGGGAGTAAGGCCAGGTGGATCGAAGGTGGATTCAAATTGTTCTATCATGGTGTGGATGGGAGGAGAAATAGGGTAGGGGTTATTCTGAAGGAACAGTATGTCAAGAGTGTTCTGGAGGTGAAAAGAGTGTCAGACAGAGTAATGATTCTGAAGCTGGAAATTGGAGGTGTGATGATGAATGTTGTTAGTGCATATGCACCACAAGTTGGGTGTGCAATGGATGAGAAAGAAAATTTTAGGAGTGCGTTGGATGAAGTGATGAACAGTGTACCCAAGGGACAGAAAGTGGTGATTGGAGCGGATTTCAATGGGCAAGATGGTGAAGGGAACAGAGGAGATGAGGAGGTGATGGGTAGGTATGGTGTCAAGGAGAGGAATGAAGAAGGTCATAGGATAGTGGACTTTGCCAAAAGGATGGACATGGCTGTGGTGAATATGTATTTTAAGAAGAGGGAGGAACATAAGGTTACATACGAGAGTGGAGGAAGATGCACACAAGTAGATTACATAGATAGATAGATAGATAGATAGATAGATAGATAGATAGATAGATAGATAGATAGATAGATAGATAGATAGATAGATAAGGGACCATATAATGATAGATAGATAGATAGATAGATAGATAGATAGATAGATAGATAGATTGATAGATAGATAGATAGATAGATAGATAGATAGATAGATAGATAGATAGATAGATAGATAGATAGATAGATAGATAGATAAGGGACCATATAATGATAGATAGATAGATAGATAGATAGATAGATAGATAGATAGATAGATAGATAGATAGATAGATAGATAGATAGATAGATAAGGGACCATATAATGATAGATAGATAGATAGATAGATAGATAGATAGATAGATAGATAGATAGATAGATAGATAGATAGATATTACTCTTATTAGTTGTAGTGGTAGTAATAGTAGTAGTAGTAGTGTTATTAGTATTATTAGATAGATAGATAGATAGATAGATAGATAGATAGATAGATAGATAGATAGATAGATAGATAGATAGATAGATAGATAGATAAGGGACCATATAATGATAGATAGATAGATAGATAGATAGATAGATAGATAGATAGATAGATAGATAGATAGATAGATAGATAGATAGATAGATAGATAGATAAGGAACTATATAATGATAGATAGATAGTGTCACACTATAGGGCGCTGTCACTCCTCAAACCCCGCAGACAAACGTCCAGGACACCAAGTAAAAGTACTAGAAATATTTTTAATTTCTTTTCTTTTCGATATTGTGCCACAGTAGACACCGCAATCACCCCAATAAACAATAAATCAATAATCACAATCCAATAAATCAATCCTCCTCATTTCCCAGCAACTCCATCACAGTACCACCCAACTCTGGCTCAGCTTGCTGGGTCTCCCATATTCCTTTACATAGTCCTTCAGCCAGAAGTGCTCCTGTCCTTCTGTCCATGTGATTCAAAAGCACTTCCGGGTCAGATGAAGACTTATATTTTTCTTCAGCCCGGAAGTACTTCTGTTCTTCCGTCCCCGTGACTTGGAAGTACTTCCGGGCTACAGGGAAAATAAAATCCCTCTGTCTCCCTGCAGCGTCACACGATGGCACCTACGACACCCAGCAGGGTTGTGAAGCCGAACTCCATCTCTCATTCTGTCCTGTGGGAATCCGGGTCACCTCCATGCTGCAGGGAAGACGCCATCTAGCGTTTTGGATGTGTCGGCCGGGATGAGTTGCTGGCTGTCCATCACAATAGATAGATAGATAGATAGATAGATAGATAAGGCACTATATAATAGATAGATAGATAGATAGCTAGATAGATAGATAGATAGATAGATAGATAGATAGATAGATAGATAGATAGATAGATAGATAGATAGATAGATAGATAGATAGATAGATAGATAGATAGATAGATAGATAGATAGATAGATAGATAGCACTTCATTTGGAGAAATTTGCCTTTTTAAAGAAGCTCCGTAAATAAATAAATAAATAAATATTACTACATATACTATGGCAGACAACAAACCTCCTCTCAAATACATACAAGATAGACTGATAAGAAAGCAAACTTGGCTAAAAATAATAACAGTCACATTCACAGTAAGGTATTATAATCGAGTATTGATGTTGCTTTAAAGAAACCTAAAGAAACAGGAGACCCCAGTAAACAATGTCCAGTCCACAAGAAGCCCCATCCTCTTTGTAACTTGCATTTGATTAGATTAGATTCAGGTTTATTGTCCTTGAGCACAGTACAAGTACCATGACAATGAATTGCAGTTTTTCACCTAACTAGAAGTGCAAGTAGAAGTTAATTGTAAGCAATCAGATACATAAAATATGTGCAGCAGTGATGAACTGTATGACAGTACGTCAAGAGTATAAACAAAATGAATAGTGAGAGCTGAAATTCAGTATGGAGAGTGTATACAGCAAGTGCAGTATGACTAGATTAAGGACAGTAAAATATGAAAACAGTTTAAACAACTGAAACAGCAAGAAGCAGACAGTTGAACAGGCACAAGTACAGCAGAGCCCTGATGGTCCTGAGGTAGTAATAGCCCAATACCAGAGTGCACACATGATTGACCTGAGGAGGTTATAGAGTTCTGGGGGGTATTTTTCGTACGTGGATTACTCGTTTAGCCAGATGTAATTGTTGACGATTTGGCCTGATCCTGGATCTGTCGGTTTTTTCGAAACTCTTGCTGGAAGTGTTGTCATAGCAACACATCCTAATCCTCAAACCTGCTCGGAGCAGGTTTGTTCGATGTAAACAAGGATTAGCTCACACACTTAATCAGTGTCCGTGCATGGAATTCATTCAGTCATGGCTTCGCCGTTCATGAATGAGCGACCAATTGATATCGGTACGCAAATTATAAGAAGAGCATTTCATATATAGAGGGGTTTGCGCGATCGGCAAGATCCTTTATTGCTCTCGGAGGAAGTTCTTTTTGAAAGATACCGCTTTAGCCAAGGGGGAATATTGTACCTCAAAGATTTATTAACACCTTATATTCGAAGTCAAATTCGGCGAAGTCGGGCTCTCACAACCACACAGACAGTATGCATTGCTTTGAGGGTTTTTTGCAAGCGGCACTTTTTTTATATACTGTAGGTGATGTGAAAAATTTACCTAAAAGTGCAGTTTGCCAGGCAATTCGTAAAGTCTGTTTGGCTCTGAAATATTTCCTTCGGGTTTTCATTGTGTTTCCTGGACACCTACGTGTGCAGACAATAAAAGAGGCGTTTCATGCCATTGCAGGTAGGTAATACACAGGCTAAAACACCCACAGTTCCATAAAGAATCTCACAATCAGCCTAACATTCACATTACCCAGGGTTTCCAAATTTGATTGGGGCACATGGGACTGATCACAGTGGAGTTTGATCAAAAATTATTTGGAAAAAGTATCTCTCCTTCTGATGAATAATCAGACACAGTGTCTTCATCAAATATTTGACCTTCGTCAATATCTCGTTGGTCAGACACAGGTTCAAGGGATATGACATTCCCTGCAACTGACCCAACAAAAAAGAGGGCTATATGGAACATACCTATGGCACACATTGAGGACAAATATATGCAATGACCATCCTTTACCTGAAATGAAGTGACCACTGCATCCTGGCACTGGTTCTGAGGAGGAGCTTCCTCCTGGAATGCCCTCAGAAACAGGGCGATGGGCATTTTGCTCTTCTGCAGGGGTTAGGTCTGGACCGCGTGGACCTACACCTGTTTTTTGCTTGTCTGCCTTCTTATTTGCTTTAAAATTAATGTTCTTTACATTATATATGATTCTTTATGTCACCAATTCTTTAAATAGTTATATACCAATATTTACCAGTTTGAAGTATATTCTTGTACTTCACTTTAACCTGTTCCCGTGTTCTCCTTGTGCTCACATTTGATCTGGAATTATGACATATTAAATAATAATTTGACACATAGGAAATGAAACGCTGCTTTCAGCAAGTACAATACACACGCATTTAATTTGTCGGCCACTTTTTGCCAGCCGTCTTTTCTGGTTTGGCCTGCTTTTGCAGTGTTACCCCTTGTGCATATTAAATCTTGAAATTCTTCATGTCCTTCGAATAAAAGGTCTTGCTCCAATTGTGTGAAAAAAAATGCGCCCGTTCTTTTGTCATTTTGTTACAGCCTATCAAAGACTTGCTGATCATGTTTTCTAGACTCAATATATATGGGCTTTTCAATTAGTGCGGGCGCGCGCATTCATCTCGGATGATTAGATCCAGCTAGACTAGACTAATCTACTACACGGCTGCGTTTGAAAAACCGACCTATCCCGGATGAGTTTCACTGGCATTAACTCATCCAAGATGAGGCATCTGATCTCGGATGATTTAACCGACGTACGGAAAATACTCCACTGGGGCCTCATGTATAACGCCGTGTATAAAACTCACACTATAACATGGCGTAAGCGCAAAAGCGGGAATGTGCGTACGCACAGAAAAATCCAGATGCAAGAATCTGTACGTATGCAAACTTTCACGTTCTTCCGCTACATAAATCCCAATCAGCGTGAAAAGTAACGCACGTGCACGCGCCTTCTGTCCCGCCCCAACTCCTCCCAGAATTACGCCTCTTTGAATATGCAAATCAATATAAATAACCCTTAAGCTCAGCCTTCTGTGAAAAGACAATGGGAAAATCACGGGGGAAAATATAAGAATTTCAGCGAATACCAAGTGGAGGCAAAGGAAAAACGTAGTATTTGTTGGTTTAAACAGTGATATAAACAACAAAAGGAAGTTGATCAAGTGACAGAGTGTTGGAGAAACTCGAAAGCTCAAGTTCACAAAGTCGCACAGTGCCCGAAATAAAAAAAGAAGTCACATATCAAAGTCGCTGTGAAAAGGCGTGTCGCAGCCCACCGTCTGAATGTCATATGAAAGCTTATTAGGGTACAGACAAAAAAAATAGGCACACAGTGGGAAAAAAGCACGAAATGTCAACTTTAATCTCGAAAATTTCCACTTTAATCACGTAATTTATTTTGCCATTAAAGTAGAACATCGTAAAGTTCATCTTAAAATCGTTTAATTTACTAGTTTCTCAAATCCCATCGTAACTAAAGTAGCACATTAAATGCTTTGTTTTGTATTTGATCTTCTTTGTGCTCTGTGTGTGAATCACTACCTGCTTCTTAAACGGGCTTTCTCTTTCTCCGACAGGACACATAATATATTGCATTCGTGATATTACAGCTCTCTGAATAATTAAAAAACTGAGATGTATATGTGATATCTTGTTCATGATGATAGGAATGAAAGCATGTTATTAAACATGGGAACACGGTGGCGCAGTGCTTGTTCATGTTGTATGCAAGAGGCTTGCTGCGCCATGCACGACCTTCGATGGAATAATTTATTACAGAAGTACTGTCTCTTTCAAACGTACTAACCTCCAATTCATGTCCTTACTGTTCTTTCTCCAAATACCCAATCGCCACACAATCAGCTCTGTAATAGACGTGAAGCCATCTGTAAGCTTAGAACGCCGATTCTTCAAAACTTTTAAGGAACACTGAAATATCTTCGTAGTACATGTTTAATTATTCTATCCATCTATCCTTCCAGTGTCGCGTCAGCACCAGCAAGAATACAGCGCAATGCAGGAACAATCCCTGAACTAACTAGCGCTGCGGCACCGTGTCCTCACATGTTTAATTATTAACAATACAGATTATTTAAATGAAGTTAAAGTTTTATCTGTATAATATAATCAACATACTGTATTTTGCTGCATTTAAAAATGAATACCGTCATCATATGTAAATACGTGCTTTATAAAGTGGCGCAGGTTGTGCAATATTATAACTGTAGTGCAAGTTTACAGTGAGGTGACTGTACTTATAAGTACAAACAGTTCTACAAGGAGCACTTGATGGACTGATTGAGTGCGTTTACAGGTCTTGGGATGAAACTTTTTCTAAACCATGAAGTCCATACAGGAAAGTCTCTGAAATGTTTTGCCGTGGTCTGAGGCAGCGTCTGCTTCATGCTGTATACTGATAATTCTCTTTCCAATTAGCTGCTGCTGTGATTCCCCACTCAGATACAGTGATATAAATACTCCGAGTGGTGCAGTGAGAGTAATATGGAAAAAGATGATCTGCTGTGGCAACCCTTAACGGGAGCAGCTGAAAGAAGAAGAAGATGCATTGAGAGTTACAACGCTAAAGCAGTTATGGTATTTGGAATACTATGGCTATTCCCTTGACCATTATATTGCTACAGGTTAATTACAATCAGATGCATTACACTAATAAACAATATGCAGTTAGTTTCAGTGTATTTATAAAGCCGCCGCCGTGGATGTGGATCTAAGAAAGAAAGGGTGACCACACAGGAACAGTAGCACTGCTTTGACGCTGGGTGCCGCCAGTCTGCAAAACCGAGCGGAGAAATTGCGTACGCCAGGGTATGAGGTACCGTGGAAATGTGCGTGGCTTTACGCCAAGTTTAGGTTTTATACATCGCAATTTGAGCGTGGAAACGTTCGTATGCACCATTTATACATGAGGCCCCTGGAGTGTACATGTATGGTTTTAAAGTGAGATGGTGGGAAGGCTGGAGATGGATTAGCACTCTCATTTTAATGTCACGGTGATGGTTACCTGGTAAAGCTGTTCTTAAGGCTACTGATGCTGGAGCACAGGCATCTGGACCATATCGTAGAAGATAAAACAGTAAACAGACCATGGCTGGGGTGAGTGAAGTCCCTCCTACCGGCCCTCTGCAGTTGCCTTCAATGGCAAGTAAAGATGCACCAGTGATGTGCTGGGCAGTTTTATTCACCCGCTGCAGAAACCTCTGGTATGAAATGGCATGCAGTTACCATACTATAGTGTAACACAATTGGTCAGAATACACTTGATGGTGCAGTGGTCGAAGTTCACCAGAATCTGACGAGACAGTTGGACCTTCCTCAGCCCCCTCAAAAGGTAAAGATGCCTCTGTATCTTCTTGATCAGGGCAGAGCTGCTGGGGGACCATCAGAGAATCTCAGGAATGTTAACACCCAGAAACCTAAAACGTTTTGCTCTGCTGCTCATTCCTCTTTCACCAAGCTGAGATCCGCACATCAAGTGTTCTGAATGTGACAGTGACAAGCATATTGCACCTCTTCATGCTAGTCCAGCACCTTGGTCTAAACATGAAGACAACAGCCACTCTGAGAAGCATGGCGGGGAAACTAATGAACCTTTATCCCCTACAGTAGCCTATTCATTTTGCACAAATACCTTCAGATATGGTTTTAATAAGAAACTGAGGTGAGGCAGGGAATGTAGACCTCAAATGACCAAAGTAACAAGTCTCTGGCCAGATCACAGTTCTTTACAATGTTTAGCATTACAGGTGACCTCTTGCCTAATAAATACTCTGAAAACAAGTGCAGTGGTGTTGGAAACTGAAAGCTGTATGGCCACCAGGGGGGCACTCCAGCTCCCCAAAATACCCGACACACACAGTCTTGGTCACAAGTGTAAAAGCACAAAGAGTGTTTTATTGTGGGAAAGTCTTCTGGGAATTGTTTCTCCCAGCACAAGCACAAGTACTAAAGCACTCAGTATAAGGCACTCAGCAATGCCTTGTCTTTTCATGTCTCTCACTCTTCTTTGTCACTTCCTCCATTCGTCCATGTAAGCGTTGTCCTCCTTCCTCCCGAATCTGGCTCCATAAGTTATGGAAGGCAGATCCTTTTATATTGTCCCAGGAAGTACTTCCACTGTTCCCAAGGCTTAGCCTAGGAGCAATTCTGGGTAAGGCTGGAGCCCTACAAAATAGGGCTCCCCAGTCCTCCCAGCACCTCCTGGTGGCACCCATGAAACCCAACAGGACAGAGGTGAAGAACTCCAATTCGCATGACACCCTGTGGGAAACTGTGGTGCTTCCAGAACCCAGAGGAATGCCATCTGTTTTGTGTACGCTCTCTACCCTGGTCTGTCCCGGCTGATTCTGTCCCAACTGTCCCTCACAGCACAAAATTTCACAGTGGAGTCAAACGACCAAAAGGATAACTACAACCATTCCTACACTCCTCAGATGTAACTGGGTACCTGACAAGAGAACTGAGAGACCCACTCCAGTTGTTGTAATGCAGTTAAATGGCCACCCTAACCTGGCCCCAGTGTGACTGTCCAGTGCCATTTCCTGCCTTGTGCCCAGTTCTGCCAGGATACACTGAATTAGACTGGGTGGGCTTGGAAAAGACCATGACTGATGATTTACTGTTTTATTTATCCTGGACCATACATAGGCAGTGCGACTATGCTGGTTTTTAATCCTTTCAGCTATCTAAACATGTCCCTTCAAAGGTTTATTTTTTCTTTATAGTTTCCCCTTTGCCTATCCCGTATATTAGACACTTGACTTGACTTAAGAGCGCTCTTCCTTTTCTCCCAGATAATCACAACTCTTTCACATCCCCAGGAAATGGCCTAAAGTAAGGGCTTTGAAATTCTCCAAACTTGCAATTAGAGACACTGGCTGCTTCACAAAGCAGGCCAGCAATTCGAGACGCCTTACTTTAGGTAAATGATAAAAGGTGCTGCTTCCGATGACACGGTGTGTGATGTAGAGAGCTTAACATAAACAGCTTTCAGTAACTTCATGTAGTCATGGCACTCAACTCACACAGCCCGGCTTTATCTTTTTTTTTGGGTGATCATATTTTTATTTGGAGTTCAGTAACTTGAAACAACAGTCAACAATCACAGATAAAACCTGACTGACAGTAGGAAAAAACAACTCCCCGCACCCAGCGGCAAACACCCAGCAATCATCCTGAAAGAGGATTGAAAGTTAATGACGTATGTGAAGACCGGTGAGAGATCGCTGAAAGACGCAGAGGGTTCCAAGAGGAGAGACAGGAATCAGGAAAGGGGAGAAACTAGAGATTAGGATTAGTAGCACAATGTGGACCCCCAGAGAAGAGCAACTAGGCTGACTAGAAAAGAGCGACTAGGCTGATTCCAGGGCTACAGGGGTTGAATTATGAGGAAAGATTAAAAGAGCTGAGCTTTTACAGTTTAAACAAAAGAAGATTTAAAGGTGATATGATTGAAGTGTTTAAAATTATGAAGGGAATTAGTCCAGTGGATCGAGACGGTGCCTTTAAAATGAGTTCATCAAGAACACGGGGACACCATTGGAAACTTGTGAAGGGTAAATTTTGCTCAAACATTAGGAAGTTTTTCTTTACACAAAGAGCGATAGACACTTGGAATAAGCTACCAAGTAGTGTGGTAGACAGTAGGACTTTGGGATTTTCAAAACTATTAAACGGACAGGACTGGCAAGCTTTGTTGGGCTGAATGGCCAGTTCTCTTCTACATTGTTCTAATGTTCTTACCAGCTCCCCAACAAACACACAGTAGCTTGCAACTTTTCTGAAGTAGAGGTTGATGATCCATTGATTTGTGCCACTGAAAGTTCAAGTAAGATTAGATTAAAGATTACCAAAGGTTTACAGAAAGAGAGAGAGAGAGAGAGAGAATTACATTTCCGGCGTGATACTAACATCAGCCCATCCTCGAACCACCACCTTATCATGGTGGAGGTGTTTGCATGTCCCAATGATCCTAGGAGCTTTATTGTCTGGGGCTTTATGCCCCTAGTAGGGCCACCCAAGGCAAACTGGTCCTAGGTGCGGGATGAGACAAAGAGCGGTTCAATATAACCTCCTATGACGAATAAAAAATTTGGACTGCGTTTTCCCTTGCCCGGACGCGGGTCACCGGGGCCCCACTCTGGAGCCAGGCCTGGAGGTGGGGCTCGATGACGAGCGCCTGGTGGGCGGGCTTGTACCCATGGGGCTCGGCCGGGCACAGCCTGAAGAGGCAACGTGGGTCCCCCTTCCCAAGGGCTCACCACCTATGGGAGGGGCCAAGGAGGTCGGGTGCAGTGTGAGTTGGGTGGTGGCTGAAGGCAGGGACCTTGGCTGTCCGATCCTCAGCTAGAGAAGCTGGCTCTTGGGACGTGGAATGTCACCTCTCTGAAGGGGAAGGAGCCTGAGCTAGTGCGCGAGGTTGAGAGGTTCCGGCTAGATATAGTTGGGCTCACCTCGACGCACAGCTTGGACTCTGGAACCAATCTCCTTGAGAGGGGCTGGACTCTGTACCACTCTGGAGTTGCCCCCGGTGAGAGGCGCCGAGCTGGTGTGGGCATACTTATTTCCCCCTGACTTGGAGCCTGTACATTGGGGTTTACCCCGGTGGACGAGAGGGTAGCCTCCCTTCGCCTTTGGGTGGGGGGACGGGTCCTAACTATTGTTTGTGCGTATGCACCGAACAGCAGTTCAGAGTACCCACCCTTTTTGGAGTCCCTGGAGGGGGTGCTGGAGGGCATACCTTCTGGGGACTCCCTCGTACTGCTGGGAGACTTCAATGCTCACGTGGGCAATGACAGTGAGACCTGGAAGGGCGTGATTGGGAGGAATGGCCCCCCCGATCTGAACCCGAGCGGTGTTTTGTTATTGGACTTCTGTGCTCGTCACGGATTGTCCATAACGAACACCATGTTGGTGGACACCGGTGGTGAGGGATGCCGTCAAGCTGAAGAAAGAGTCCTACAGGACCCTTTTGTCCTGTGGGACTCTGGAGGCAGCTGATAGGTACCGGCAGGCCAAGCGGAATGCAGCTTCGGTGGTTGCTGAGGCAAAAACTCGGGTATGGGAGGAGTTTGGGGAGGCCATGGAGAACCACTTTTGGACGGCTTCGAGGAGATTCTGGTCCACCGTCTGGCGTCTCAGGAGGGGAAAGCAGTGCAGTGTCAACACTGTGTATGGTGGGGATGGTGCGCTGCTGACCTCGACTTGGGATGTTGTGGGTCGGTGGGGGGAGTACTTCGAAGACCTCCTCAATCCCACTAACATGCCTTCCAATGAGGAAGCAGAGCCTGGGGACTCGGAGGTGGGCTCCCCCATCTCTGGGACTGAGGTCACCGAGGTGGTCAAAAAACTCCTTGGTGGCAGGGCCCCAGGGGTGGATGAGATACACCCGGAGTTCCTCAAGGCTCTGGATGTTGTAGGGCTGTCTTGGTTGACACGTCTCTGCAACATCGCATGGACATCAGGGACAGTGCCTCTGTATTGGCAGACCGGGGTTGTGGTCCCCCTCTTTAAGAAGGGGGACAGGAGGGTGTGTTCCAACTACAGAGGAATCACACTCCTCAGCCTCCCTGGAAAAGTCTATTCGGGGGTTCTGGAGAGGAGGGTCTGTCGGATAGTCGAACCTCGGATTCAGGAGGAACAGTGTGGTTTTTGTCCTCGTCGTGGAACAGTGGACCAGCTCTACACCCTTAGCAGAGTCCTGGAGGGTGCATGGGAGTTTGCCCAACCAGTCTACATGTGTTTTGTGGACTTTGAAAAGGCGTTCGACCGTGTCCCTCGGGGAATCCTGTGGGGGGTACTCCAAGAGTATGGGGTACCGGACCCCCTGATAAGGGCTGTTCGGTCCCTGTACGATCGGTGCCAGAGCTTGGTCCGCATTGCCGGCAGTAAGTCGAACCCGTTTCCAGTGAGAGTTGGACTCCGCCAGGGCTGCCCATTGTCACCGATTCTGTTCATAACTTTTATGGACAGAATTTCTAGGCGCAGCCAGGGCATTGAGGGGGTTCGATTTGGTGGGCTCAGGATTGGGTCACTGGTTATTGCAGATGATGTTGTCCTGTTTGCTTCATCAGGCCGTGATCTTCAGCTCTCTCTGGATCGGTTCGCAGCTGAGTGTGAAGCGGCTGGGATGGGAATCAGCACCTCCAAATCCGAGACCATGGTCCTCAGCCGGAAAAGGGTGGAGTGCCCTCTCAGGGTTGGTAGTGAGATCCTGCCCCAAGTGGAGGAGTTCAAGTATCTCGGGGTCTTGTTCATGAGTGAGGGAAGAATGGAGCGTGAGATCGACAGGCGGATCGGTGCGGTGTCCGCAGTGATGCGGGCTCTGCAACGGTCTGTCGTGGTGAAAAAGGAGCTGAGCCGTAAGGCAAAGCTCTCAATTTACCAGTCGATTTATTTTCCTACTCTCACCTATGGTCATGCGCTATGGGTAGTGACCGAAAGAACGAGATCGCGAATACAAGCGGCTGAAATGAGTTTCCTCCGCAGGGTGTCTGGGCTCTCCATCAAAGATAGGGTGAGAAGCTCAGTCATCCGGGAGGGGCTCAGAGTAGAGCCGCTGCTCCTCCGCATCGAGAGGAGTCAGATGAGTTGGCTTGGGCATCTGATCAGGATGCCTCCTGGACGCCTCCCTGGTGAGGTGTTCCGGGCACGTCCAACCGGGAGGAGGCCCCAGGGAAGACCCAGGACATGCTGGACAGACTATGTCTCCCGGCTGGCCTGGGAACGCCTTGGGATTCTCCTGGAAGAGCTAGAAGAAGTGGCCGGGGAGAGGGAAGTCTGGGCATCTCTGCTCAAGCTGCTGCCCCCGCGACCCGACCTCGGATAAGCGGAAGAGGATGGATGGATGGATGGATACTAACGTTAGTTGAGCAGAGATGATACTCAGATAGAATAACCTCCGCTGGATAAAAGTGAGGGTAAGGGTAGAAAAGCCCAGGAGAAGAATTATACAGTGCCTATCAAAAGTATTCACCCCCCTCACAAGCTTTCACATTTCTTTTTTATGCAACAATCAGAGTGGATTTAAACTGGCCTTTCTTAACATTGGTCATCAGAACAAAAAGACATTTTAATGCAAAGTGGTTTTAAGTACTGTATATACTCACGTTTAAGTCGGGTCTTGAAAGATGAAAAATCAATCATAAAATCAGACAATGACTTGTACGCCCATTCAAAAATGCGACACTTATTTATTTTTTTTAACATCTTCTTGCCTCCCCCAGTCTCGCATCAGTTTCTCAGACACATTGAAGTTTGTTGCAGCAGCGCAGTTACCAATTTCTTTCACTACTTCAATAACGTTTAATTTAAAACCAGCTTCATATTTTCTTACGATTGAATGCTCCATTATAGGTAAAGGGATGCTCTTACGATAAAGGTGTAAAAGGGTGTGAGATACAAAAAACACAAATCATTGCAAACGTCGCTTCGGAATAGCTCGGGTATTACAGTGTGGTCACATAGGCATAACAGAGAGAGAGATGTTAGAAGCACACGCTGATACAGCACATTGCCACACCCAAATTGAAAAAAAGGCTATGTGCTTCGTGGTTACTCTCTCAGGTGGGTGTTAGCATATCATAATCTCTTGGACCAATAGTGTGAGTTTTCCACATTCAATTTAAACGAGCGACATTATAAAATACCAGAAATTATACAGTTAAATCAAGTCCCGACTTATCTGCGAGTATATACGGTAAGTCTAAATACTGTATACAAGATAATAATTGATTGCATAAGTATTCACTGCCTTGAAGTGAAGCAGCCATGACAGCCTTGAGTCTATGTGCTCAGGTCTCTCTCTTTCTCTCTCTGTCATCTCTACACATCTCCACACTGCTGTCTTCCCTCATTCTCTCATTTGCAGCTCTGTCAAGCTGCATGGTGATTGTGATTTAACAGACTGTTTTTTTAGTCTAGCCACAAATTCTGAATTGGATTGAGATCTGGACTCTGACTCTGCCACTCCAGGACATTAACCTTGTTGTTTTTAAGTCATTCCTGTGTATCATTGGCTTTCTGCATGGGGGTGCCGTCTTCCTGGGAAAAAAAAAAGGCGTAGGTTTCTTACAGTCCTCATCAGGTTTTCCTTCAAAATGTTCAGCTGCATTCATTTTACCCTTACAAGCCTTCCAGAGCCTGCTGCAGAGAAGTATCCCCACAGCCTGATGCTTCACAGTGTTCATGGTATGCCTCTGATAATATGTGGTGTTCACATGTGGCGTTTAGTTTGATGGCCCAAAGGCTCAATTTTGGTCTCATCAGATCATAGAACCTTCTTCCAGAAGACATCAGAGTCTCCTTTGTGTCTTCTGGCAAACTCTAGCAAGAAGTTTGTTTCTTGTTTTGTGTGTTTTTTTTTTTCCTCTTTGCCACCAGCTTTGGCCGACTTGGACAAAAGTTGTCTCTTGTCACTCCTTTGGGGTCCTCAGAGGTCTCTTGGTGGCCTTGCTCACTCATCTTCTTCCTGCATGTTCACTGAGGTTTTTTATGGATGGCCTGCCTTAGGAAGATTTCCAGTTCTGTCATACTCTTTCCATTTCTTCATGACTGATTTAACTAGATATTCAATGTCTTGGATGTTTACTTGTTTCTATCTGCTGATTTGTACTTTTCAAACCCCTTTACATAGAGTTGCTCTGAGTGCTCTTTTGTGTAAATTAGTCCACCATACTGACTCACCAAAAAGTTGTCCCTTCCACAGAGAGGTGCATTTACAGCACAATCAATTGAAAATCCAAATAGGTGATCTCCATTGAACTATTTCTGGGACTTCTAAAAACAATGGGTGCCCTGCCCAGTGTTTGTTCCTGCCTTGTGCCCTGTGCTGACTGGGATTGGCTCCAGCAGACCCCCGTGACCCTGTGTTAGGATATAGTGGGTTGGAGAATGACTGACTAAAACCAATGGGGGGCAACAGTGACCAATAATTTTGTGTTTTATATTTGTAATTAGTTTAGACCTCTTTGTAGAGATGCTGCTCCCTGCTGTTCTCTTTCTCCAATGTAGACCCCTCATCCTCATCTGAGTTCACCTCTGCTATAGCACGTCTTTATTTGAAAACAGCAGTGTCAGATCGTGGCAAGAGTGCAAACGCGATTGAGAGAATAAAACTGAATAAAAAAAACAAAACAAAATGCTAACTTTTACAAGTACCATAAATTTACACCGACTGTTACAGAGTCAAATAAATAAAATGTATGTTTTAATTCTATAATAGTAATAATAACAGTTAATGCAGGTAGAAACTGGGATTAAACCCACAAATTCTTGACTTGGAGACAGCAGTTCTTACCTCTACACCAGTCAAGTAGATGTATATGTGGGTGTGTTTGTCGTACCCTATCCCAATTTCTTAAAGTTTGGTTAAATTCTAGAAGAAAGCACAGTTGTTTTTTTTTTATCTGTGTCTTTTGTGAAAGTTTTTATTTGATATTTGGACTTAAGTCTTCACACAATATACATTTCACATCATCATTTTGCTAATTATTAATAGGACATGAAAAAGTTTTCTGTTCTAGTTATGTGTTCACCATTTCTTGCCTCGCATTTCCAGGTCATCCTACATTTACATGGATCGTTGTAGACACGGAACACACATGAAATGTATGTGTTCCAAATAACAATATATTATTTACCCTGTAAAATTCAAGGGACCTCACACCCAGATAAACACACTTGAGCTCTGAGAATTTTACGACTGACTTCAGCTCTGCTGGGGGGGTGGGATAGCAGGCTGCCTGCTGCCGGTGCTGATCGACACATTTGCAAAACAAAAGACACTGATGAGGAGGTGCGAGGGAATTTAAGGTGGCCCTGCATTACGATTTTTTTCATAGGCTTCAGAGATTCTAGTGTTAAATATGATGCATAGAAATGTTGTATATGTGTGTGTTTATTGTGTTCAATTCGGACTAATGTCGCAATCCAGTCAGACATGATCTTACTTCTCAGAATGCTGCAGAGATTAGTAAATGTCCTGTCAAGTGGAATTAATAAGGAATCGTCACTAAACACGTCAGAGTCTGTGGCTACGCATGCCGCCTTCTTTTTAAATGCAGTCATAGCAACATCAGACCATGCTGTGTCTTGTGACCACTCAATGGCAGCATCCATTGATAACATATTACAAAAAAAAAAGAAAAGAAAAGTTTGCTTTCAGAAGGAAGACAAAACAAACACACAGCTGTCTAATACATTCTTAATAGCCTGAGCCTGAATGTAAATGTAGTGGTGTCCCAATCGGGAACACATCAGCTAAAAATAAAAACAAAACAAATTGGGAGTGGTCTCCCCTAGACTTTCTCATATACTCAAATATGGGGATGGATATTTGAGGAGTAAACTGTAAGACAATGATTATATTTTTATATTATGTACATTAAAGAACCATCAACAACAAATCAAATCAAATGAATAATAAATTGAACAGTTCTTATAAAAGTTGAATAAATTGGACGCTAAAGCTGCATGAATAAAAGGTAAAGTACCACTTCCGGTTAATGGAAATAACTCAAAAACTGAGAGAAATCTGCGTTTCGTACCTAAGACTTGTTTGGTTGACCTAAGTGAAAGTTATCATGTTAACACACACACACAAACAGAAGTAGAAGTAGAATTCTTTATTGTCATTATGCATACACATAACAAAATTTTTTGTTGGTAGAACTCGCCTTCAAGGCAGAATACTTAAAATACACAATACACTATAAATAATATAATAAACATAATAAGTATAAAAGACAGCAGCAATAAAACATTGTCAAGTCCAGACTTTCCCTGAGGTAGTACGCCTGCAGAAACCAGTGATCTGTGTGTGTGGGTCTGCAGGAAAGGATTACGAGGGAAAGTGCGTGTGCATGTCTACAGGGGGGCAGGTTAGGGGTAGATGTATGTGTGTGTATCAGCAGGGGCAGATGGACTTCACAGCTCTGGGGAAAAAGCTGTCTTTCAGTCTGCTGGTGCGTGTTTTTATGTTTCTGTACCGCTTTCCTGAAGGCAGTGGTACAAACAGTCCATTTCCCAGATGGGTGAAATCCGCAGCTATACATTTGGCCCTCTTCTGTACCCTTCCAGCATATACAGAGTCCAGGTCTAGGAGAGGACTTCCTACGATCCCTTGTGTTGATCTCACCACCTGTGCTGTGACAGAGAATGCTTTCTATAGTGGATCTGTAGAAGTTTGTGAGCAGTCGAGAGGAGAATCCAGCATGTCTCATCTTACTGAGGAAGAAGAGTCTTTGTTGGGCCTTCTTTACCAGATGAGATTTGTTCAAAGGCCAGGTCAGATCCGATGTAATGTGGATACCCAAGAACTTGATATTGTCCACACACATTACAGCCTCCTCATGTATGAATATAGGAGCATGTTCTGTTCTTCTGGACATCCTATAGTCCACAATTACCTCTTTGGTCTTGCTGGTGTTCAAGATGAGGTTGTTGGCTGAGCACCATAGTTCTAGGTGTTGTATCTCCTCGCTGTAGTGAGTAACCACCACGGTCGTTTCATCCGCAAACTTCACAACCATATTTGTGGCACAGACACACAAACAGACACACAGACATAATTCCAAAAATGGTATTTTTGGACTCATTGAAATCTAAAACATCGAGATTCATCAAAATCTCGATGTTGAATTTTTGATTAATCCTGACGTTTTAAACCTCCCTGAGTCCAAAAATACTGTTTATAATACTTTCCCTATACTTCGTATACGAGAAAGTAAACAATTAAAACTGAAGTATTGAAAATATTTTGTTTATAAATTTGCAAGCAGTGGCCTTTCTGCATAAGGGGTGCATCAGATATTATGCAAAATAAGTGATACATTTTATTGAGTAACCTAACATTATCACGCATGGACGACAGCTTAAGGCAGGGCTATTTGATTATAAATTCAGTTGGGCCAGATTTTCAAACTAAGAAATTTAGCCTGGCCAGACATTTTCCAGTGACCGATAAGCTGCAGGTAATAACACATTTTAAACCAAAACAAATGAATGTATTGAAAAACAAGTAACATTTCTTCATTGTTTCCCTTTTAAATTTGATCACATCTGACACAGGCACATTAAAAAGTGTATTAAAACACAATAAAAATAGCTATACCTGAACAGAATTTGAGGCAGTAGTGATACTTTTTTCCACTTTTGAAATAATATAAATAAATATTTTGGTCATTTATGACTGAGGCATATCACAAAGTGCGTTTAAGAGAATAAAAAAGAACTATTAATGCAGTCAAAACTGTCAGTGCTCAAACCCATAACAGTGACTAACACACGACTACACCATCTGCTGCACACTGGGGGACCACAGGGTCATTTTAAATCACCACATGTGTGACCAGCAGTGACATTGTTGTAAACGAAAAGGTGGCGGTACGCAAACACTGTTTTTAGATCAAGTTTGACGTACTGGGAAGGTATACAGAGGCTGAGGGTACTAGCTCTACATGTTTTGTTTACTTGGTGAAAAAGCATAATGTTTAAAATTTGAAATTGACAGATCCTCAAGTATAATAATAATCTTTATATTTATACAGCACTTTATAAACTCCATACAGGGAGGACATGGGACACGAACCTATGATCTCATTGCAAGGCAGCGGCGCTGCCATTACACTACCTGCATAGGCACACTGTAGTTTAAAATTACAAACACAGGAGTTCTGAAATTGAAGAATATTAACAGCAGGTTAATAACGAGCTTTGCATTCTACAAAAAATTTGTCATATAGTCCTGCAAGGCAATCTGTGCTTAATTTGATTGAGTTTTAAAGAAAATTCCAAACTTTTTGCATGTTTTCGTCAAATGCAGTCTTTTTAATTCATTCTTTGCTTTGAGTGTCAATGGCTGATTGTCATCCTCGTAACATCCATGAATCCGCGGGATAGAAGCATGTGAGTGGAGGGCCAACTAATCACATTAAGAGAGGTCAGTAATGAGGCTCTCATTGGAGAAACAATTCAATTCATTTGTAAAAACCCACTTGGTGAAACTGGGATATAACTAAACCTCAGCACATAATTGATTATAGAATCATTTATTATGTAGTCAATGTCACAGCCAGTTGTTGTGGCGGAGGTGCCGGTGTAACATACCAGCGAATACCATCACAAAAAAAAAAAAATCACCATATCATAGACTGACACCAGCACTTCTAGACACACAACAATGCATTGCATTGTGGGTTGAATGTTACTAGGTTAGATAGATAGATAGATAGATAGATAGATAGATAGATAGATAGATAGATAGATAGATAGATAGATAGATAGATAGATAGATAGATAGATAGATAGATAGATAGTGTCACATGTGGCCAGGATTATTACCTGGCCGGGACGCCAGAAAGGACCGGAAGGTGGCAAGAATAACTTCCAGGCCACGAGGACACAACTGCCACGGAGCAGGAGAGGACCACGGGAAAGGAGAATGAACTGTCGGACTTGTTGGGACCCGTGGCCACCGCCTGGGGGCGCTTTACACCTTGTGGGACCCGGATGTTGTTACTTCCGCCACAGTCTGCAAGATGGCGGAGGGATCGGCCAGGGACGCCCAGAGTGTTTCCGGGTCAAAGGGCAGCACTTCCGCCACACCAGGAAGTGCTGCAAGATGGACGTCATCAGCCACCTGGAGCACATCCGGGCAGGGATAAAAGGGGCCGACTCCTTGCTGTCATTGAGCCAGAGTCGGGAGTGGGAGAAGGACGAAGCTCCCTGGAGGAGTAAAGGCGGCCAAGGAGATTGAGTTAAGGGTGATTATTGCTGTGTGCTTTGTGTGGAGTGAAGAACTGTGTTTATTAGTGATTTAATAAACGTGTGCCTTTATAAAGATGTGGTCTCCGACTGGTGGTGTCCGGGCAACTATCACAATAGATAGATAGATAGATAGATAGATAGATAGATAGATAGATAGATAGATAGATAGATAGATAGATAGATAGATAGATAGATAGATAGATACTTTATTAATCCCAAGGGGAAATTCACAAGCTTATTATTAGGAAATTTAAGGTTACACGGAGCGTTGCATTCATGGTCTGTCCTACTGTAGAAATTTATGTGGGAATTTCTGAAGGCTTGTGAAATGTGCTTTTCTTGGTTTTGCTCTGCATTTCTGGACCATAGGCTGGGCCACTTGGAGGCTGGTTCTGGGCCACCATTTGAATAGGTTAGGCTTAAGGGCTCTGGTGAGAGTAATTACCCCCTCAAACCAGGAGTTCGGGGAGGTCTCTTCCTCCCTCTGCAGAATGTAAGGCTATCACTCCATTGCTAATGTCACATCCGTTGTCCACCCTTCTGGACCCGCCCCTTACTACTGGGTGACTGTATAACCCCGGCCATCTTGTTCTCAGTTCTGTTTTGAACTCACGTCTCTGCAAACTAATCCGTGCTGCATTATTGTGCATTCCTTCAGATTATTGGAAGGTCACCAAAGTGGTGCCCCAACTCTTTCACTTTATTTTGTCTCCTTTTAACAGCTGTGAAAGATCAGCCTCGACACAGACAGAAAGACACGGACTCCAAATGTCCAAAACATGCATCGTTTATTTTCTTTCGCACACACAACACAAACATAATGCACAAATCACCACACTAAACTCAGTCCTTCTTTTCCTTCCTTCAGCCGCCTACACTCCTCTCTTGCATGCTCCATCTACTGTCACCCGACTCTGAGGCGGCCCCTTTTATCCCGCTCGGGATGTGCTCCAGGTGGACCGTGATGGTCTTCTGGCAGTAGTGTGACGGAAGTGCTGTACTTGCACCCTGAAGCACTCCGGACGTACATTGTTCCTGTTCCGGTAGTACTTCCTGGTGTGGCGGAAGTGCTGTTATGTTTGGTTCAGGAACCATCCAGGTGGCCCCTAGTGGTGGCCATGGACACTCACAGGGCTGTATCCATGGCCCTGAATCCAGGGTGGCTGCCCTCTTGCGTCCAGGGGAATATATTGCCACTCTCCCGGTCCTTCCCTGTTCCAGGCGTCCCGGTGGGACAAGGTCCCTTGTCGTCTGCCACACAGCATATAACTAAAATGTTTACAACAACCCTCAGCTTTTGTTTCTTAAGTAGCTTTTTTCAATTTTCCATCAGGCTCAAAGTAATTTAGTATCCAGAAAAAAAGGCTTTTGTTTGTAGTTTGAGAAACTGTCAACACGTTAGGTGCTATAAGCCTTTTCCTGACTGAGAAGTGGACCATCTAATGGCTGTGCACATGTGTGACTAGTTTAGCAGTGGGGTCTTGAAGGCTTTAGTCCCTTATTCTTAGCATTAAAATGAAGATTCCCTCTTCTTTTAATGAAATGTGTCCAATTCCAGTTTAAGCTTTTCCAGTTAAGGCCACGCAAAACACAAATAAGTGAAAATACGTGGAAGTCCAAGACCTTTGTTTCCTTAAAGCTAGTCAAAGTACAGTCGACCCTCGATATATCTGGACGTGAACAACTTGGTTTATGACCAAAATTTTTGTTTTGAATTACGACCAACATCTTGAGTTACGACCCGAATGCGGTCACATGTATCCGCTTGTGTGATTGTAAACAAACAGCCGAGAGCATTCGTAAGCATCAGTCGGAGCCCAGATTTGTGTGTTTGTGGACGTAATTTCGGTCAGTGCAGTGATTTATATCATTTATTTTGATAATTGCTATCAAAATTGCCCCAAAAAAGTTAGAAAAGAAACTAAGGAAGGAAGAGAAGGTAACGAAGGTAAAGAAAGCGATCACAATCGAAACAAAGAAGGAAATTGTGTGGAAATATGAGAGTTGTATTCGTGTGACTGATCTCGCTAATATGTACAGCATGTTGAAATCCACCATCTCGAACAATTTTACAAAGAAAAGATTTGTATAAGGAACTTCCGGCTGAGCAAAAGAGAATGGCAGCTGAGCACCTTTCTGAAGAGGAGGAGGAGGATCAACAATCAGTGCAGCAAATTTCCTCTTCTGAAATAAAGGAGATCCTGAAAAAATGGACAGAGCTACAAACATGTGTAGAGACGCCCACCCAGACAGAGAAAAAGCTAATCGTTGCCTTAACTTGCTTAATGACAATGTCATGTCATACTACAGAACTGTGTTGAAGAAAAGACAGAAACAGACAACCTTAGACCAGTTTTATTTCTGAAAAGGTTGAGACCTAATGAGCCAGAAGCAGGTCCTAGTGGGCTACAGCCTCTCCCAAGGAGAGAAAGGACACCAGAGAGCAAGAGTCCTGATGTTCTTATGGAAGGGGGGGCTCTCCTTCCAAACAATAACCTCCTTCCATTTCATTCTCCTCTTCCTCCCTTCCTGCAAGCCAAAGATGTCAACTTAAATGGTGAGTACAGTATGAAATTGTTGTTTCTGGTAGGCTAGGCACTTTTTGGTTAGTACATTAGAAAAATTATTGGTGTTTTTGGTAAGTTATGCAGATTATACAACCCTTTTTTATTATGAAAAGGCTAAGTAAGTGTTGCTGCAGGAGGTTTGGAACACATGATGGGTATTTCCATTATTTCTTATGGGAAATATAGTCGGGGTGGCACGGTGGCGCAGTGGGTAGCGCTGCTGCCTCGCAGTTAGGAGACCCGGGTTCACTTCCTGGGTCCTCCCTTCGTGGAGTTTGCATGTTCTCCCCGTGTCTGCATTGGTTGCCTCCCACAGTCCAAAGACATGCAGGTTAGGTGGATTGGAGATTCCAAAATGGCCCTAGTGTGTGCTTGGTGTGTGGATGTGTGTGTGCTTGCCCTGCGGAGGGCTGGCACCCTGCCCGGGATTTGTTTCCTGCCTTGCACCCAGTGTTGGCTGGGATTGGCTCCAACAGACCCCCATGACCCTATAGTTAGGATATAGCGGGTTGGATAATGGATGGATGGGAAAAATAGTCTTGACTTACAACCAACTTGAGTTACAGCCAGCCCTGGCGAACGAATTGAGTTCGTAAGTCAAGGGTCCACTGTAATTAAAAAAAAAAAAAGCAGATCAAGAATCAGGAATGAATGGAGGACAAGGCAGTATTCTGATCAGAATGACATTGAGGGGCTCCCACTGCTGAGGAGGACTGCCTGACAGTGCTGAATCCGAATAAGTCACCAAGGAAGTCTATGCATGCGCCATCTGTCAAGTTTAAGCCAGGGAAGTCCTGACTTATGTTTGATCTCAGTTCAAGTCTCTTTTGTTCATTTTTAATACTTTATGTAAATATTGTTCTGCATTTTTATTAATTGTCTTGTTATGCATTGTATATCAATACTGTTGTAGTTTGTGGTTATTTAGTTTCTATGTGTATATGTTTGCTCTGCCATGTTCCTTGTATTTTGTGGGTGGATCCCCAAGAGCTAGGGCCGTCTGACCTCATCATTCAGGGAACACCAGGGTCGTGACTCCCTGCGAGACAGCACACATGTGTAATTAATAACAGTATTAATTATTTAAATGATGTTAATAATTTATCTGTAAAATGTAACATACATGCTTTAACACATTTCATCATGAAAGTGATATCAAGTACAAATCTAAGGCTTCTAAATGTGCAGAGAGCTGGAATATCATAAATTTAATGTGTTCTGTGTAGCAATTGCTGCTTGCCACTGCTGTCGGTGAAGGAGGAAGTCCCAGAAGCATATAGCGATTAACAGTTGGGTCGGTTTTAAGACAAAGTTTATGACAATCTACTATAATTACAAAATAAACTACAAGATTAAAATGAATATTTCGAGATTAAAGTCAAACATTCCACTTTAGTCACAAACTACACCTTTTCACTGTCTCTACTTTTATTTTTCTCTGTGGCTCAAATACACCGGCATACATTCTGATGCTGTTGTAAACAGCACAGAAGATGGTATGTGAGACTTTTAAAATGTATCGCATCATTACGACGGGGAATATGCAACGCTTGAATATAAAAGCACCACACAAGCATTTGTATGTCGGCATTATGCTGCATCACATCGAACCATTCATCAAACATCGAAGTGTGCGCACATAGATCTTGTAGGAACTGCAAAGCGGCTTGCTGTCACATGTTGATAGTAAACAGAGACTCTGACATCATGTTTCAACTTGAACACACTGTGCCCCCCGATTTTTTGCTGGTACTGCAACTTGCACAGGCGTCACGTTAATTTGTGAGGACGTGCTCAGAGGACACATCAAATGAATGTGACAGCCATGATGCGTCTGCGTACGCGTTCTGAGCATGAAGCCCTAAGCCTGCACTCTGAATTGGTGCCCTGCTTCTAGTCCTCTCACTCAAATGGAGACTTTTAGTTATGTTGTCGATGAAAATTAAGTAATTAACCCTTTTTTAAACATTTTATGGTGTTACTGTTGATAATAAAACCATTCCTTTCTAATACATTTCTTTATATTTTTTTGCGAGTTTTGTTAGAGTTCATTATTTCTCATATATGCACAGATTTATACTGCAGCATCCTGGTAATAAATAGTCCAGTCAATGTGTTAAAAGCCTGTTCTCCATTTTGGGACCCCTTCTGGCCTGAAGCCTCCTGGTTGCTTAGAGTCAGGCTTTCCTGGGTGAGGCCTATATAGGGATTGGCCTGTTAGGTTTTCTGACCTGTTTTTTTGTACGTTTTTCTTAAAGCCTCACATTTTTTTGCTAATTTGTGGTTCCAGAATCACAACACCTTCTACTTTGTAGAAAAGTAGCCAGCAGTATAATACTCCTGTTTCAAAAAAGAACACAGAGTGCTGATATGGAAAGAAGAGATTGGTAGAAAATTATTTTCTCAGTTGTTTGCTGGCCTCACACTGTTCAGCAAACAACAGGCCGCCTGCTGTCAGACAAGCCCAGAGTCTTCTGTTTGAGCCATGCGCTGTGGGCCACCTGCGTATTCTGTCCTTTTTCAAGCTGCTTGATTCTAAAGATGAGGCGTTGCCATTTTAATTTATGCAGTCCATAGCCGATAGATTTTGCTGAGCAGCGTGTGACTGTCAGGCACTCACCAGACTTAACATTTAAATGTGTGTGGCTGCAGTTTGTCAGAAGATGACGATGTCAGAGAGTATCTCCAGTGTCTGAAGAGGAACCACATAAGGAGAGTGGAGGGTGTGAGCTCAGCAACAACAACAATATTTATTTCTATAGCACATTTTCATACAAATGATGTAGCTCAAAGTGCTTTACAGGATGAAGAAAGAGAAAAAAGATAACATATAAAAATAAAATTAGGCAATACTAATTACAATAGAATAAAAGTAAGATCCGATGGCCAGTGTGGACTGAAAAAACAAACAAAAAACAACAAGTGCAGTAATAGATAAATATTATATTGGAGAGCAGACTGGGGGCCTTGGAGTTTTAAGTGTGAATACATACGTACTGTAACCACATGGAGGCGCCACTGAGCCCCAAACCAGACACAGTATCACCCAACATGGTCTCGGGATCAAATAAAGATTTTTATTTGTCATAAATACGCGGACACAGCCCAAATCCATAATTATAATACACAGGATAGTTTTCTCTCTCCTTCCTTCCTTCAAGTGAGTGTCGGTCTCTGTTTCTTAGATAGATAGATAGATAGATAGATAGATAGATAGATAGATAGATAGATAGATAGATAGATAGATAGATAGATAGATAGATAGATAGATAGATAGATAGATAGATAGATAGATAGATACTTTATTAATCCCAAGGGGAAATTCACTTTCTTGACTCTAACTCACCAAGGAGATGTGGTAGGCTCCTTTTAAACCAGACTGGGAATGCCTCCAGTGTTGCAGCAGTGGTCATCCGGAGCACTTCCGGGTCAAAGGGAAAGCAGGGCAGTGTTCCCCCGACAGCACCTTCTTGGGACACCCAAGGATGCCTACAAGGCTTCCTTTCTCAACTCTAATTCCCATGCAATCTCAACGGGGACCAACCTGGAGGGACACTGCCACCTAACGTTTGTGGGAATGAACTGTCTCTGGCGTCCATGTTTGCCAATGTCATCCATTAGTATTTTAGCAAACTAGGATAAGGGTCACCAACCATCCCAGCTGGGTTGCGATTTCTTCTGTGCTGTCTCTCCATTATGTAATAATTCTGACTCCATCCCTGTCATAATGTCAGTCCATTCTCCTTGGCCTCTACAGTACAATTCATTGGAAAGCAGGGAATTGGGTTCCCCTTGAAGGTCAGAGCAGGTGATGCCAGTATACAGTATAACCATTTAATGCCAACACCAAACAGTGAAAAATGGAAAGCTACCCGTTTGATCTGATGTGTCGCACACGTACGATTAGGAGACAACTAAAGGGCCTGAATAATAGTAATTCCATGCCTGACCAGGGGGCGGTGAGGTGCTCTAATTGTCTCTCTCAATCCCTTACTGACCATTTTCGGGAAATCCCGCCCAGTTCTGGCACCACCGATGACGTCACTTCGAGTTCTGGCGCTGCTGATGACGTCACTTCCAGTTCAAGCCCTGATTACATCTCTTCCTCTGCTTGTATTTATTAGCCACCATTTTAAGGCAGCAATTCAGTTCTGTTTTGGACTGATACCTTTGAATGTGTCTGTTCAAATTAACCAATTTTGCAGCCAGGAAACATTATACGGGTGGCTGCCCCACACCTTTGCCATGACTCTTTGTCATTCTTGTGACAGATGTCACTCAAGACAGAGAAGGCATCAGCAACCCACACTTTTAACGATTTCTGCTGACATGGATGGTGCGTGAACTTGCATGTCTCACTAGTCATTATCACATTATTAGATACGTTAATCTTAAAATTTTAGAGAAGTCTGCAAATTGTTATGTATTCCAGCATTCCAGTCTGGCCGGGACGTCCCTAAACAGAAAGAAGGAGGAAGAGCTGACTTTTCAGGGCTCTGCATACCCCCGGGACACCAACGGTTCCCCGGATTCCCTCAAAGCATCCTGGGATGTGGAGTCCTTTTTTTCAGCCCTGTTGTGTGCCGTGGGTGCCACCAGGGGGAGCTCACAAAAAACCTGGGGACTCCTACTATTGCGACAACCCGGAAGTATTTTGGAGTCACGAGGACGGAAGCCCGCAGTACTTACAGGCTACTTGAAGGATGATGTGGCGTTTGAAACGGAGAACGAATACTTGCGGGTCATGGACTATTTAAAGGACTGGTCAAAACCCAGCAGGGAGAGCCGGAGTTGGGAGGTTGGGTGACTAAGCTGCTGGAAGTGGAGGATTGATTTGTTGTATTAATTGTTGTATTATTATTGGTGAATTGTGGAGGTGCTTTGCGCACTGTATTGGAAGAAAATTATTATTTAATTTTCTTGGCGCTTTTACACGTGTGTCCTGGATGTCTGTCTGGTGGGTTTAGCGGGGCAACAGCGCCTCTAGCGTCCACAACATATAAAGAACATTTCTGGTATGGCCCCACCAGAATTTTCCAGTGGTGATTGTGAGTAATGTGATCTAGGGGTAACAATTTGGGTTCCTGCATATCCTGGCAGACTCACCCCAGTAACCAACAGGCCACACCACATATCCATATCATTACTTTTCACAAAATTTGAACCTTGAACCACAAGATGCACAGCTTACTCAAGCTGACCTGAGGGGTAGGTGGTCCACACAGCCAGGCAGCAATTTTCAGCATCTGGGTTTGCAGATCAGCTCCTACACCTCAAGACCACACTGCCTGCTAATTTCACGCTTCATGTCACCTCGGGATATTCCCCGGAACCATTACTTCCTGTCTCATCTTGTCTGCCTCATTTTCTATGCTGAAATGCACTCGGCGTAAATCTTGAATGGATGAGATCTGCTGCTTCTTGTGTTATCTGCTCCCGCTCTGTCGTCTTACAGGTTTAATTTACTGTGCCGAGGAGAGAGATAAGGCCTTGCGCTGTTACCTCTTTGTTAATTCTTGTTTTGATTTCTGCTGCTCTTGTAACTCCAAGTGGTTATTTTTCTCTGGGAGTGTCTAATTACTGCTGGCGTGTGCCGGCTCAGACATTTTTCATTGTGAGCAGGCTCACGTTTTGCCATTTCCAAATCGGTTTACTGATAGCTGTGAGCCAACAAACTCGGGACTCTATTAACATCCACCATTCATAATTCTTAGCACCCATTAAAAATCAGATAACAAGGCAGGGAGGTGAGTTCAATTCGCTGCCAACTTGCACGTTCTCCCTCTGTGCCTGGGGGTTCTCCTCAGTTACCCCATTGGGACATTTGGTGACTCCTAACAGGTCCAGGTTTGGTTCCTGCCTTGCACCAAATGCAATCAGGTTATGCTTTGTCTCCCTGTGATCCTGTAATGTAATAGACAGACTAAATCATCAGGGTGCTGTACCCACACTGTTTTAATAAAAAGTGGTGGCACAAGTGCCATGTGCTAACTCCCTCATAGTACCTGGACCTGAGTTCAGAACTATTGTGCCATCTTCTCCCTGGCATGTGTGTGGATGGGTCCTCAATTTATCATTCTTGGGTTTTGAGTGTTGCTTGATGAGAGAAAAAAATGAATTTAAATTATTTTAGCGCAAGACTGCAAAACAGCAAAATGTGAGAAAAGTGAAGGTGTCTGAATATTATCTGAGTGCATTGTAGTATCTCACCATCATACAATGTCCATTCATTTATCTGTTATCAAATATGCTTTACCCAAAGCCAGAGCCTATCAGTGTTGCAAGGCAGGCACCAGGCCATTACACTCACAAGGGGCACAAGGGGCCGATTTAGAGCCACCAGCGAGCTTAAAGTGCATCTCTTTGGGATGTGTCAGAACAGCTGGCATTACTGTCTGTGGACCGCGACTTTTTCTCAGTTTTTTTAAGTGACGTAGATTCTGGTGTAGTTAGGAAACTTGTGAAAAGTCCACATGGTGCTAAAATTTGAAGTGTAGTGTAGCAGAGAGTCAGATGGCGGCAAAAACAATTCAGAAATTAGAACATTACAACAATCTAGATGACACCAGGACATTCAGCCTAACAAAGCTCACCAGTCTTACCCTCTTAGGAGAGGTTGGGAGCATGCGCTGATTATAGTGCGTTGCTACACCCACCACACGACCATCACACAAAACCTGGAGTGGGACCCGAGTGCAGCAGGTGACACCTCAGCACCACCCTGAAGAGTGGGAGGTTTTTACAACGGCTGGAGTGCCAATCTTGCCACCAACCTACACATTTTCCCTGCAAGTAGCAGATTAATGTCATACCCAGGACAAAGCAATAGCAGGTGTAATGGGCGGCCGGGACGCCACTGCTGTATATGGGCTCCTCACTACCTCCCCCGGGACGCTTGGTGGCAGCCTCCCTGGCTGACGATGGTGCCTCAGTTTCCCGCAGGGTTTCATGGGAGATGGAGTTCTCCACAACCCTGTGGGGATCTGGGATGGCCACCAGGGGGTGCTGCATGGGTCCCGGAGCCCACCTGGACATCTCTACAGCCCCACCCGGAAGTGCAATTAGCCACAGGTGATGAAGTACCTGGAGCACTTCCGGGTGAGCTATAAAAAGGGCCAGCATCCACCACTCAGGAGCCAGAATTGGGAGGAAGAGGATGAGGTTGCCTGGGAGGAGTGGTGGTATTAGAGGAAGAGTGTTGTTTGCTGTATTAAGTGCTTGTGGGACTGTATTGGGCCTGTGGGACACGGGGAAGGCGTGACCCACAGCTGAAGAGAAATAAAGAAAGCCTTGTTGATTTTTCATGTGCCTCTCCGTCAGTCTGTGCCGGGTTGGGCGCTATATAGCGCCTTTTACACAGGTTAAGGGCCTTGCTCAAGGGCCCAACGGAGTAATTCTGCTAAAAAACATCAAGTTGAATTTCGAAAGTCCCTAAAGTTCTATGGTCTATCACAATACTTGGTAGCTTATTCCAGGTGTCTGCGGTTTTTTGTGTAAAGGAAAATGTCCTAATGTTTGTTTGAAATATTTGGACAATTTGAACTGGGAAAACACTTGGAAAATGAATGTAGAACAGTGCAAAGTGCTGCATGAAGGTCAAAGGCATGTTAATTTTAAATACAAGACAGGGGACTCTGTCTTACTGGGAGCAACCTCTAAGAAAGATTTCAGGGCATACATTGATGCAACAGTCTCATCATCTAAGCAATATGATGCTATAACTTAAAAACTAAAATCGCAGGACATTATACTCAGATTGTATAAAGCACTAGTGAGACTGCATCTGGGGTGCTGTGTGCAGGTCTGGTCCCCATGCTACAAAAGAAAGACAGAGCAGCACTTAAGCTGGGCAGAGGAGAACAACCAGGTGCATCAAGGGACTTAAGGACATGTCCTACGGCAATATGCCTTTATAGTGCCTCACCGTGACCGCTCTCATATCTTTAACCATATCAGCTTTTTTCTTCTCTTCTGTAATTTATTTGAGAGGGCATTTGTTGTTGTTGATTGGTCACTCCTGCTACTGATGTTCGACAGGAGTGACCTGCCTCTGGTGTGCCATTCCTCTCACTCTCTGATGGGGAATCCTGACCTCCTCGACTTCTCTCCTCCACATTGGCTCAATCACCTGAATCACTTTCTTTTCTCTCTCCGTACTTCTTTTCTGTCCTCGATCTTGATATCCTTCTCTCTTAATCAGACCCCTTTTATCCCTGTGAGTGTAGGCGCTGTAATGACCCACGGAGGGTTAATGGGGGATGGCTGTGCTGATTGAGCTCACATGTAGACAAGCATTCAGCCAGTTTCTCCCAATTTAACACTCTGCGGCCACACAGCTGTACCTACACCCATAAAACGTGAACCCCATTGTTTTAATACCTTACACTTCCACAGACCCCTGACATGCTGTATCACATGTGGCTAGAGGCACCATCTGCATAGTTATCAGGGTTTGCATCTTTCTTACAGCAAACTGCATGTGTGAACTGATCAAGAAGTAACAAGGCAGAAAGGAAAAGAAGAACAGCAACATCTGCTGAGCATGAGGCAAATTACAAAAAAAAAACAATGCTGAGAAAGGGACAAGAACAATGACAGCTGTGGCATCCACTGCCTGTCAAGCACATGTGCTGTGGCAACCTGCTGGTGCTCATGAACTACTGGGGTTTGAATCGTGATCTTTACAGGACCAGGAGTTCTGTGCATTTCCTAGTATGTCTAAAAAGAAAAGCCCAAAGCTGAGACATTACAAATGGATGAAACATTTTTCACTATTTCTTGATGTTTGTTAATTAAGATGATTTTTTTCTTATGAGATTAGATTAGATGAGATTAGATTAATCCCAAGGGGAAATTTAGAGGCATACAGCAGAAGAAACATAAAAAAACAAGGATACGGACTCACAGGTCAGATAACACAGCAAATCAATCAATCAATCAATCAATCAATCAATCAATCAATCAATCAATCAATCAATCAATCAATCAATCAATCAATAAGTAAATAAATAAATGTATATAGTGCTGATATTTCAAAACTAATTTAGAGTTTGTTGGGAGGCAGCATTGAATTGCCTGATAGCTGTGGTCAGTGTGAAACGATCATACTCGACACACTTAAAAAAAGTTTTGGGGCAGCCACCCGTATAATTTCCCTGGCTGCAATGGGTTTAGAAAATCAAGACAGATGTGTCCTTGATGGAGTCCCAAACAAGACTGAGGCTTCTTGGAAAAAAGGCGGCTTTAAATGGCAAAAGAGGAAGTGACGTGTTTCTGCCACCAGAACCGGAAGTGACACACTTGTGGGTGCCGTGACCGGAAGTGACGTCTTCAGGGTCGATTCAGACAGGTTTTCCCATTTTTGGTCTGCAGAGACAACAGAAAAAGGTTTAGTACCCCCCTCCACCTCCTGGCCTGGTGTGGAATTACCTTCACTTGGTCCATACAGCTCCCTCCTATTCGCATATGTGTGACATCCGAAAAGATTCCCAGAGTCGATTCTTAGAACCCCATGGTGGAATGAGCCTGTGGCTAAAAGTGCTTCACGAGAGAGCCTCCTGGAGGGGATGGAGAAGGTTTTTCATGATGGCATCCAATTTTGCCACTGTCCTCTTTTCCACTATAGCATCCAGTGTGTCCAGGGTTCACCTTGTGATGGAGCAGACCTTCCTGATCATTTTGTTCAGGTATTGTGCTCAAGTTGTTTCCCAGGAGACTGCAGAGTAGAACACCACACTGGCTACTATGGACTGGTAGAACATTTCCAGCAGCTTACTGCATAAAGACCTGAGTCTCCTTAACAAATCCAATCTACTCTGGTCCTTCTTGTACAGTGTCATTGTATTATCAGACCGGTCCAGTTTGTTGTTTATGTGAACCCCCAGGTACTTGTACCTCTGCACTACTTCTATGTCCCCAGCCTGGATATTGACTGGTCTCAGAGGCTCCTTGGCATGCCTGAGATGCACCAGCAGCTCTTTTGTCTTGCTGATGTTAAATTGCAAGTTCTTGTCCCTTAACCACAAGACAAAGTCCTCCACAAACTTCCGGCACTCCGACTCACCTGCATTATTAATGCAGCCCATGATGCAGCAGTTATCTGAAAATTTCTGTAGGTGGTCTTGTACTGGAAGTCTGTTGTATAGTGGGGTGAACAAGAAGAGAGTCAGGACAGTCCACAGAGGTGCTCCAGTATTACACACCACCATTTCTGACACACGGTCCCTCAGCCTCACAAACTGCTGCCTGGTGGTCAGGTAGTCCATGATCCAGGAGACTGTGGGGACGTCAGGATTCAAAGCCTGGAGCTATTTCCCCAGTCGAAGAGGCAGAATGGTGTTAAAGGCACTGGGAAAATTAAAGAACGTGATCCGGACTGTGGTTTTGGCTTTGTCCAAATGGGAGTAGAGTCTGTGCAACATGGAGATGAGAGCATCCTAATTACCTATATGTGTCTAATAGGCACACTGCAGAGGATTTAGATGTTCTGAAACCTGGGGTCATAGCTGTTTTATGATCAACTATACAAAAGTCGTCATGATGTATGAGGTAAGAGCAACTGGTCTGAAGTCCTTGGGATCCACGATATCTAATACTACCATAGCATACGGTCCAATTTAGGGTTGTGGGGAGCCAACACGGGCAGCACATGAAGCCAGTTCACATAACAAATTCATTTTTGAGGATGTGGATAAAGAAGGAGACCAGGGAAATGTGCAAACTGCATAAAGAGGATGAATAGATAAGGGATTCGAACCCAGGCAGTGCCACCCACTCTGCCACCCTTTACATTAATACAGTATAATCTTTTGTATTTTACAACATTTAGGGTTCCAGAGTGGGTAACATTACTTGCACTCCAATATGGTTTCCTTAAAGTGTGTAGAGCAAGTGTTCTTTTCATGCTGGTGCATCCTTCTTCACTTCAAAGCATTGTAGTCAGGCCAACTGACCTGCAGTGGGTGGGCATCTTGCTCACAAGCCCATGACTTTCCAGTTAAATTCCCCTCTAACAATTCATTCCCTTATTATCTGCATTTAATTCTGGATGACATTGAGAACCAACTCTGGATGGGATTCCAGGGGGTTTCACACTCATTCAAGCAAAACAGGCAGATGGAGGAAAGGTGCTATATATAGCAGCAATGAATATGGTGACTCAGTCAACCAAAGTGAATTTTCAGCTTCATTCTAATAATTAAAACAAGCAAAAGGCTGAACTTGGCTTTGAACACAGCCAGGGTCAAATATCACTGAGGATCTCCAATTAAACGGGATCAACTTCAAAAAACGATTTTCAATAAGAGCTCCGCTTTGCCTTAGGTGGCTGGTTTGTCTTTTTCATTTAAGCTCCCCGGCACCGTCTCAGCTGACATGCTGAACGTGGGCAGGTCGACACAAGTGGAACACCAAACCGCCCACCGCCCTTCCAAATCAATCACAAACTTCAAGGCTTTTTGACAAGACGGGCTTGAAGAGGAAATGAACCGGGGAGCTGCAGGCGACTGCTTCCTCATCTAGAAATGTCTTCAGCTTCCAATTACACACGTTTTGCTTTTGATTTTTAGGAGGAAAAAGTATGAAGGCGTGTAAAACGTTACAAAACAATAACAAGAAATGCCATTCATTAAAACTGAACCTTTAGAGCGTGAAGATTTCCTCCTCCAAGAGTGTCAGTGTCAGAGTGCACTTCTTTTAATCTCTGATTATTCTGGGATAGTCAGCCCAATTGTCCAAGCCTGATTGGTTGGTAGGAAGAGAAAGCCTAACCCAGCATCTGGATTTAAAGCTGGAACTAAAAGTCAAGACCATCACAATTTACACATAGCAGACAAAGGGGAGAAGGTGCAAATTCCAAACACCATGTCCAGATGGTGACCCCAGGAAACCCAGCTGACCACACGTACAAATGTAACTACTGTGGCGGACGGCTGTGACACCCCTTTTGACACTGGGTCCGGGTTAGTCCGTCCCCCTGAACGCGTGGTGGCAGCCCTCCTGGGTTACATTGGGGCCACGGGCATGGAACTTCAGGGCTCAGACCTGTTGGGATCCGTGGCCACCACCCAGAGGAGCTGCATGGCTTAACGAGCCCCTGTGGGCTCAAATGGAGCCACACCCGCAAGTGCAGCCTGAATTACAGTCATATGAAAAAGTCTGGGAACCCCTCTCAGCCTGCATAATAATTGACTCTACTTTCAACAATAAAATTCATTTCCTAGGAACATCTGAGTACTGCGGTGTTTTCCGAACAAAGACTTTTAGTGAAGCAGTATTTAGTTGTATGAAATTAAATCAAATATGAAAAACTGGCTGTGCAAAAATGTGGCCCCCTTGTAATTGTGCTGATTTGAATGCCTGTCACTGCTCAATGCTGATTACTTACAACACCAAATTGTTTGGATTAGATCATTAAGCCTTGAACTTCATAGACCGGTGTGTCCAATCATGAAATATAAAGGTATTTAAGGTGGTCAATTGCAAGTTGTGCTTCCCTTTTGACTCTCCTCTGAAGAGTGACAGCATGGGATCCTCAAAGCAACTCTCAGAAGATCTGAAAACAAAGATTGTTCAGTCTCATAGTTTAGGGGAAGGCTACAAAAAGCGATCTCAGAGGTTTAAACTGTCAGTTTCAACTGTAAGGAATGGAATCAGGAAATGGAAGGCCACAGGCACAGTTGCTGTTAAACCCAGCAGGTCTGGCAGGCCCAGAAACATACAGGAGCGGCATATGGGCAGGATTGTGAGAATGGTTACAGACAACCTACAGATTACCTCCAAAGACCTGCAAGAACATCTCACTGCAGATGGTGTATCTGTACATCGTTCTACAATTCAATTTGCACAAAGAACATCTGTATGGCAGGGTGCTGAGAAAGAAGCCCTTTCTGCACTCACGCCACAAACAGAGTCGCTTGTTGTATGCCAATGCTCATTTAGACAAGCCAGATTCATTTTGGAACAAAGTGCTTTGGACTTTTGAGACAAAAATTGAGGTATTTGGTCAGAACAAAAAGCGCTTTGCATGGCGGAAGAAGAACACCGCATTCCAAGAAAAACACCTGCTACCTACTGTCAAATTTGGTAGAGGTTCCATCATGCTGTGGGGCTGTGGAGCTAGTTCAGGGACTGGGGCCCTTGTTAAAGTCGAGTGGTCAGATGAATTCAACCAAATATCAACAATTTCTTCAGGATAATGTTCAAGCATCAGTCACAAAGTTGAAGTTGCGCAGGGGTTGGATATTCCAACAAGACAATGACCCAAAACATATTTCAAAATCTACAAAGGCATTCGTGCAGAAGGAGAAGTACAATGTTTTGGAGTGGTCATCACAGTCCGCTGACTTGAATATCATCGAAAATCTATGGGATGATTTGAAGCAGGCTGTCCATGCTCAGCAGCCATCAAATTTTACTGAACTGGAGAGATTTTATAGATAGATAGATACTTTATTAATCCCAATGGGAAATTCACATTCTTCAGCAGCAGCATACCCATCCATCCAGTTTCCAACCCGCTGAATCCGAACACAGGGTCACGGGGGTCTGCTGGAGCCAATCCCAGCCAACACAGGGCACAAGGCAGGAAACAATCCCGGGCAGGGTGCCAACCCACCACAGGACACACACAAACACACCATGCATACACTAGGGCCAATTTAGAATCGCCAATCCACCTAACCAGCATGTCTTTGGACTGTGGGAGGAAACCGGAGCGCCCGGAGGAAACCCACGCAGACACGGGGAGAACATGCAAACTCCACGCAGGGAGGACCCGGGAAGCGAACCCGGATCCTCAGGTCTCCCAACTGCGAGGCAGCAGCGCTACCCACTGCGCCACCGTGCCGCCAGCAGCATACTGATACAATAAATAATATTAAATTAAAGAATGATAATAATGCAGGTGAAAAACAGACAATAACTATGTATAATGTTAAATGTTAACGTTTACCCCCCCGGGTGGAATTAAAGAGTCGCATAGTTTATGAAGAATGGTCAACAATACCTCCATCCAGAATCCAGACCCTCATCAAAGGCTATAGGAGGACAGCGTCTAGAGGCTGTTAGATTTACAAAAGGAGGCTCAACTAAGTATTGATGTCATATCTCTGTTGGGGTGCCCAAATTTATGCACCTGTCTAAGTTTGTTATGATACATATTGCATATTTTCTGTTAATCCAATAAACTTAATGTCACTGCTGAAATACTACTGTTTCCATAAGGCATGTCATATATTAAAAGGAAGTTGCTACTTTGAAAGCTCAGCCAATGATAGACAAAAATCCAAAGAATTAAGAGGGGTTCCCAAACTGTTTCATATGACTGTAGGTTAATTATCACCTGAAGCACTTCCGGGTGGGCTATAAGAAGATCCTGAGGCCACTACTTGAGACGCCAGAGAATAACGATGACGATGATGACGACGACGACAAAGAAGCTGCCTGAGAGGATTGGAGGAAGAAAAGAGTGATTTTTGTGGGTGTTTTTCTTTGGCTGTGTGTTTTGGAACTGTGTAGGGCCTGTGGGACACGGGGAAGACGTGCCCCACGGCTGAATAATAAATACATCTTTTATTTTCATTTTCACGTGCCTCCGGTGTCAGTCTGTGTCGGGTGGGCGCCAACCAAGTGCTTCTGCCACACTACATAGGATGGGACAAATTCCCAAAGAAAGAAACATAATGGCAAAAGAACCGATCTGCAAGACAATCCAAAGGTGGTATATATTGGATACGGCTGACAAATGCCAGGCTTTTAGCCTGAGTTTGGCCAATCTGAATGGGAGTGCAGTGTATGCTGGGAAAGCTGGAACACAAAGTGAGATTTCAAAGTATTTTGCATATCTAGATAGTTTATGAGCTATCTAAATTCTAAGGAACTAACCTTGAGCTGGTGTGGGATGAGATTGCTGCTAATGAGCTTGAGTAGTAATGAATTTTATAACATTTTCTTCTGTTTGTTGGTGCATAGACTTTCAATGTGTTTTGATTAAATTTCAAATGTTAGTGTGCCCTGCTAGAAGAAATAAAAACCTGTTTTATTGTGCTATCAGATCACCTGTAAGGTGCACCTAACACACCTCTTAGGTTCTTTTCTTCATGGGGAAGAGATGTCAAGGTTAACGCCAAGGAAGTTAATTATAAACGATAAAATTAGTTCTTTTAAACATATTTATTCAGAAACACAACAAAACAACAAGCTCTGCCATTAAACTCTCAGGATCTAAGTATTCTTTACATAAAATGGCCTTTACCTGACATTACAGGTCGGTGCCATGGCTTGAGTGCTTTGTTTTTTTCCAAAAACAAAACAGAAAGTGGAAAGCAAACAAAAAATAATCCAACAAATAAAAGAGTAAAGCCAAAGGCCTGTCGCAGCTTTTTACGGCCCCTCCATGAAAAGCTCGTGTCTGTTTCATCAGCACAAGGATCAAGACTGGAGGGATGCAAAGGTCTCCGGCCAGTCTGACACAGGAATGATTTTACAGCCAATGCTCAGTCTGACTTCCCAGAATATCAGCTTTGTTCACTCACTAAATGTGGCGGAGATTCTCCTATAAAATGTTTATGTGCAATCCAGTCTGATGTTTGTATTGAAAAAGAATAAAAACAAAAAGTCATTTTCTGTAATTTTGTTGAGCTGCGTGAGGTGGTGAGGTCTGTGTTTTCTGCTAATATTTTGCCAATTATGAAGAGAGGTTGAAAGTAATCAACACAGGACACCATTTATTGGGATGTACATTGTAATATATGTAGTGTAACAGACAGCCAGCAGCTCAACCCGGCCGGTGACATCCTGGAATTGGAAGGATGGGGGAAGGCAGCTTTTTTAGGGCACTGCCTCCCCCAAGACGCTAGATGGCAGCTCCCCTGCTTTACAACGGTGCACCAGAATCCGACAGGGCACCATGGGACTTGTAGTTTGGTATCTCAGCCCTGTTGGGTGCCGTGGGTGCCGCCAGAGGGTGCTGTGAATGAACCGGGGGACATGAGCTATCCGCCTTGACCTGGAAGTGCTGGCAGGCGATGTGGGCGGAAGATCAGAGGTCCTTTGTGGATTGGACAATATATAAAGGACAATCTTAAGCGCAGTCAGGGAGCCAGAGTCGTAGAAAGTGGACAAAGCTTGCTGGGAGGTGTGGAGGAGAAAAGATAGAGAGAGAGAGAGAAAAAGAATAATTGAGGGCAGTGTTATTTAATTACTTGTGCCTGTGGTGGTGAAGAGCACTGTGAAGTATTTAAAAGAAAGAATTAAACAAGTCTTGGTGCTTTTAACTTGTCTCCTCAGTGTCTGTCTGTTGTGTTTGAGGAGCAACAGTGCCCTCTAGTGTTCAAAGTAGTAATAAAATGCTTTGCATTTTCCTTTCCAACAAATGGTACATCACAAACATTTGTAGTAACAAAATGCATTACTACAAATGTTTGTGATGTGCCATCTGTTGGAACGACAAATAAAATGCATATTTCTCTGTTATATGCCATTTAGTATGGGAGTTGTAAAAAGCAGTGTTAACGTTTGTGATGTGCCATCTATAGGAATGACAGACATATAGAAACCAGGCAGACACACAGATGTATGGGCATGCATTGCATTTTCCATTCCAACAGATGGTGCATCAAAAACATTTTTAGTAAAAAAGTGCATTACTAAAAATGTTTGTTATGTACCAACTGTTGGAACAACAAATCCAAAGCATATGTTTCTGTTATGTGTCATTTAGAATGAGATTCATAAAGTAGTGTTACCATTTGTGATGTGCCATCTGTAGGAATGACAGACACATAAAAACCAGGCAGACTCACAGATATATGGATCTGCTTTGCATTTTCCATTCCAACAGATGGTGCATCACAAACAGTTGTATTACAAAATACATTACTACAAGTGTTTTTGATGTGCCATCTGTTGGAACAGCAAATGCAATGCATATGTCTCTGTTATATGCCATTTAGTATGGGATTCGTAGAAAGCAGTGTTAACGTTTGTGATGCGCCATCTGTAGGAATGACAGACACATATAAACCAGGCAGACACACAGATATATAGACACACAGACACTTATCCTTTTTTGAGGTGGATCGTAGTGAATGTAATGTTGAAGAGGTGTTGAAAACAAACATGAAAAGGAGCACATACATTTCCAGGAAATTCGAATACTTGGTTACCTTTTTATTTGCTGGCTTTGTGCAATTGTAACGTAGAAAGATCACATTTATGGATGACAGGGAGACTAGAGTGAAACTCCAAAATCAGAATAACCCCCCAATGTCAAAAAAATGTGTGTTTAATTAACAAAAACAAGAAACACAAAGCATAAGTAGCAAAGTATCAGACAAAGAGAAACCAAAAACCTCTCTCTACTGGTTCTGCCCCTGGGGATGTCTATTGTATGTTCCTGTTGAAAAAAAATTCAAAAGTTACCATCCTCTACCTCACCCTCCATGCTGTTCTCAGTATTCCAGTTGAACATTTGTCCTGACTGCAAATCCAAAGATAAGGAGAAGAATTGTAAACACTACTGGGGACATCCCGGAGATGATTTCTATGGTGAGGAACGTCCTGCAGATGTTCTTCTAGCACTCCCCATAGTGGTGTTCATGTATAGTGGTCCGGGAACATGCAGGAGCAGACATGGATTGTGCATTTGCAGCTAAAGAAGCGATCTTCTTATAAACTGGGGGAAACCTCATTTTATTACTCTGCCACACCACCAGGGGGCCTACCAGCCACCCAACCAGACACAGACAGACGCAGGAGGCACACTTGTAAAAGCACACGTGATTTTCTTTTCTTTTTCTCTCTTGTGGGCAACACCTTCCCCATTCCCACAAGTTAAACACAGTCCCAGTAAGCACACACAAGCACAATACTCTTTTGTTTTTTCCTTTTCTTTCTTTTCTCCTAAACTCTTCCTCTGTAAGCTTCGACTCCCGACTCTGGCTCACTGAGTAATGTCTGCTGGCCCCTTATATAAGGTACCCAGAGGTGCTCCAGGTGCTTGGTGATGAACGTCTGGCAGCACTTGCGGGTGTGGAGTAAGTGTTGTGCTCCAGGGCTTAGCATCTGCCGCAGCACCCCCTGGCAGCGCCCACAGACCCCAACATGGCTGTATCAAACTCCAGCTCCAATGGTGTCCTGTGGTAGTCTGTGGCACCGTTATCATCCAGGGAGGCTGCCATCTTGTGTTCCAGGGGAGGTAATGTTTTGGCCACATCTCCTCCAATGATCCCTCTGGTGTAGAGGTGTCCTGGCCTGTCAAGGGTCCTGGCCGTCCACGACATACTCATTAAGATTTTGAAGTTTCTTTGTAATACAAAGGTTTCTGATTCACTGCTGGCAGGCGCCATTTAGCTACAACACCACATAGTAAATTCCTGGACAGAGAGAACTAGCAGCCATCAATAGTCATTCCCAATATGCAGTGTCCCACTAACTCCATAGTCCCTCTGGTTGCAACAACTCCAGTAAAACACAAGCATGCACAACTATGGGGTGTCATGCCCTTCTTGAAAACATGTCATCCACTTTAATGAGATATTTTTGCCTGCAGTGCTGGCCACTATCATGGCCTCCATCATGCAGATCACAGTTTGCAATCATTGTCTTTTCTTTGCCCTAGATCTGGTTCCAACTTTTGGTTTGTGCACCTTCTCCAAATCTTTGCCACACAGTTATGTCCCTCTAGACAGCATCCATCCTGTTGACAGGGTTAAAGACCGATCCTGGAAATTTTGACATTGTACTGTAAACCTTGAACTGGCAGCGTTAAAGATTTCGAGTCTACTTGCTGTATTTGGAGAACATAAGAAAGGATGAAAATGGCCAAAGATGTACTTGCTTCTCGCAAAACTTTCCTATCTTCTTAGTTTGTGCCTTCCCTTCATTTTTGCTACTGAAGCAAATCTAAAAGTTCATTGACAGTGGAAGTGTGCTAAATTGTTAAAGCGCATGGGCTGCAAACAGGAAGATCTACCAAAATAAAGATGAATCACACGCCGGCACTTTCATCTTCTGCGGCTTTTGCTTTCATCAGGCGTCGCTCGTTTTCATCTAACGGCCTGAGGGTTCTGGCCTGGCTGAACTCCTCAGACTCTCATCATGAAAGAGTCCCGCTGGAATCCTGATATGGCCCTAAGCGCCGATTTTCAACCGGGCAAAATGACCTCACAGCACTTTTGGATTAACTAGTAGCAAATGTGACTTTCCAATGAAGAACGCTTAGAGAACAAAGGCTCCTACAACCCAAGGCACTTTGGACTTGTCAATGACTCCAGTGAGAGCTACTGGAGTCAGTTAAGGAGAAGACTCCTGATCTCAAGAGGCGGCAGCGCGTAAACAACATTCCTGCTTTTTCCTTGTAATTTTTTTACTTGGAGATGCAGGCATAACTGGTGAATTATTTTCATCATCGATTTAATTGTATTTCTTTTACATTTTAGTATTTATGTGCAGCCTTAACATTGTAAGCCTCTGGTTAACCTTAGGTGTCTCAAGGGGTCTATGATCAAACAAGACCATCCGTCTACCCACATACTATCGCTGTAGGATTTTTGAGCGCAGGACCCTATCTTGGGTGCATTGGTTGGAATCAACCGTGTGTGAGACATCAGACCATCACCAGATATACAGATAGCGTCTGTCCATTCATCCATTATCAAACTTGTGAGAAATTCCTTCAGTGGTGCACCTACAAGTGTCATGGTTTGGTCTTGGTTTTGTTCCTCTCCAGCTTTTGACATGCTGGTCAGAAATCTGGGGTGGATTTTTCCCTTCATAATTCACCCAGTATGCCGATTATGTCAAGCCTTCAAGCTCTGTGCTGCACTGGCCCCTTGCCATTTTAGCAACCCTGGAAAGCTCTGTTCTCGTTTCAGTTTCAGTCTGGTCTTCGGCTGCACCCTTTTAACCTTTTCAGTCATGTCCTTTTTCCCCTTTATTGTTAATTATTTCCTCTTCTTCCCTGAGCCTAAATAGAAAACACCTCCAACTGATTTATTACCTTACTAGCCAACCTGCCGCGTAGCATACGCCACATACTTATTTATTGATGGGTGAACACTTCCTGAAAGACACAGTTGTCCAAATGAGGTGGGGTTGAGGATACGACTGTAAGTGAATGAAAAGATGGAACTCTGGAGAGAGCAACATACAATTGTGAGTAGGGGGCAGGCACATGAGCAGGAAGTGCGCATGCCTCGAGAGCGAGGGTGGACGCGGGAGAAAGCGACTCAGGAGGAAGGTTAGGGTTGGTGGGCTGGGCTCTGTCGTGCATACCCCATGATGCGGAAGGAGGGTTAGAGTTGGCGGGCGGGGCTCTGTCTTGCATGCGTGTGTATCCCATGGTCGGGCGACTTTGTGGATTATATATAGAAAAGCATCTGGAACAGAAAAGAACAATGAAAAGTCAACGTGGCTCAGAGGTGTATGTGGACTGTAGCAGAGACAAAAGCGACTGAGGTGGTGTTTGGTGAGGTGTTGCATGCTGGCACATGAGCAGGCAGTGTGCATGCCTTGAGAGCGAGGGTGGACTCGGGAGGAGGGTTAGAGTTGGCGGGCGGGGCTCTGTCTTACGTGCGTGCGTATCCCATGGTCGGGCGACTTGGTGGATTATATATAGAAAAGCAGCCAGAACCGAAAAGAATAATGAAAAGTCAACGTGGCTCAGAGGTGCATGTGGACTGTAGCAGAGACAAAAGCGACTGAGGTGGTGTTTGGTGAGGTGTTGCATGCTGGCACATGAGCAGGCAGTGTGCATGCCTTGAGAGCGAGGGTGGACTCGGGAGGAGGGTTAGAGTTGGCGGGCGGGGCTCTGTCTTACGTGCGTGCGTATCCCATGGTCGGGCGACTTGGTGGATTATATATAGAAAAGCAGCCAGAACCGAAAAGAATAATGAAAAGTCAACGTGGCTCAGAGGTGTATGTGGACTGTAGCAGAGACGAAAGCGACTGAGGTGGTGTTTGGTGAGGTGTTGCATGCTGGCACATGAGCAGGCAGTGTGCATGCCTTGAGAGCGAGGGTGGACTCGGGAGGAGGGTTAGAGTTGGTGGGCGGGGCTCTGTCGTGTGTATCCCATGACGCGGGAGGAGGGATAGAGTTGGCGGGCGGGGCTCTGTCGTGCATATCCCATGGTCTTAGAGTTGGTGGGTGGGGTTCTGTGAGTTGGCGGGTGTGGCTCTGTCGTACGTATCCCATGGTCTCTGTTTTGCGTGCCATGGTCGGCTGCTTAATGAATTGTTGGTGGGCGGGGCTCTGTGAGTTGGCGGGCGTGGCTCTGTCTTGCGTGCGTCTTGCTTGCCATGGACTTAGTGAATTATATATATAGATTCTGTTGCAGTTCACGAAGCTGCAGTGACCTGAGGCAGATAAAAAAGACCCTTCGGAGCCTTAGCTCATCGCTATGGCATTGTTTCTGGCCCACCTTCTGTTTGAGTAAATCCTTGATGATTAAATAAGAGAAGTATATAGTTTTGTTGTGATTTTCTAGATTTTGACTTTAGCTTTGATAATAGTTTTTAACAACACTTTGAGGTATCTGAAGATTATTGTGTGAGTGGACCAGGAGATGATACTGTAAATGCTGAGTTAGCTGTAGTCGGTGACTAGTAAAAGTGAAAATAAACCAGGTAAGCAGGAATCAAAGCCTACTTGGAATGAAGCCACTAACTAGCCATGGCACATTTCACAGCTTTTCCTGCAGTTTTTAGTGTTAGCCTTCATTTTACATAATCTTACAGAGTTAGTGGAACACTCCTGTGAAGGCCAGCTATGTAGCCTGACATATCCAGTGACTCACTCCAGCAAGTCCACAACTCGCTTTGACTAAACGTCTTTAGTCGTATGGGTGGGCTCTGTGTGCATGACAACCAATGAATGCTCATTCAGAAATACAAGGCAGAGATGAGCAGTAAGGAACATGGATGTTTAGGACCCGGCCAACTGGTGAGAAGCTTGTCTTCCTGATGTCTCATGTTTTACGTACTATGACAGCATATGAGTAAGAAAAAAGGATTGCATCTTAACTCACTGTACCTGTTAACCCTCTGTATAGCCCTGGCTCCATCACCCAGCAAGCTTTTAACTGTCAGAAAAAGGGGCGAACACGACTGTGCTGGAAAGTCATAACCCAGTCGGTACATTTGACATGCCCAGCAAAATCCAGCCATGTAAGGTGACACGGTCCAGAAACCTCAGTCATTAAGTCTGGCATGAGTTATGACAAGAAGTCATGTAATGGGACAACTACTTAAACGTGTTTATCCATGCAGATATTGCCAGTGTGGTGTGGGAATGATAGCTCTGTGCTACCACTCTTTTTTTATGTTAAAACATCTATACTAAACTTAACTTAAAATTAAATGTGTGCCTATAATGTCTGTTCAGTTCATGTCACTTGATTGAATGCTACACACATGCACTCCCTTAATAGTTATCACTAAGCACATTCATGTGCGATGATACCAGCAGCAATATTTTTTGCAAAATTATACAATGAATACTGAGAAAATATTCAATTCTTTAGTGAAATAATACAATTCTATGGTGAAATAATAAAATAATGCAATAGCACATTAAAACTTTTTTTTGAGTGATGAGAATAAGCATCCATAACTGTGGCTAACCATTAAGTGTCCTATGTATTTATTTATTTCTTTGTTTACTTCCAAGGTTATTTTTCCCCAATTTTTTAAATTAGGTCTTTTTTGATTTGCATAACATGAGCTACCACAGCTATGCTGATGACACACAACTGTACTTATCAATAGCGCCTGATGACCCTGACTCTGTTGTTTCACTGACACAATGTCTTACTTGTGTTACCAAATGGATGAATAGTAATTTTCTCAAACTAAATAGAGAAGAAACAGAAATTTTAGTGATTGCCAATAATCCTCTTTAATAAAATTCCTGTGTACATCCATGTGTCCGTGTCTTCTGGTGAAGTGCGCATGCATGGGGCACGGAGCGATGCTTCAAAGCAGATGCTTCAAAGGCTGCCTGACGCGTCACACAAGACAGAGAGGGCGGGACCTATAAAATATCACGTGGCAGATCCAATCGGACTTCAGTAAATGAGGTAAGACCTAAAACAGAAAACACGAAAAATCCAATCGGATTTCGGTAAATAAGGTAAGATCTAAAACAGAAAACACGAAAAATCCAATCGGGTACTGAGATGTGGAGACCAGCTTCCCCATTGTTGTGCAAGTGTTCACTCTGAGGATGTCAGAATTGCGATTAAGAAGCTTGGCCCGGTAAAGTATAAAGTAAAAATAGATTTATTTTCGCACACATTACATCAGTTGCTGGGTAGAATCTGCTGATTGCCCACTGTTGTCAAAGAAAATTAACGCATATTATGGACAGCAAAGCCAGTATTACTGTCAGAGAAAATTACAGGCATTTTACGGAAAAATTTAATGAGGTAAAAGGTCCCTTGCCATTTAATATAGACTGTTCCTACTAATATTTATGGACTACTGTTCTAGTGCTCGTTATTGTAATTGTCTTAATGACTATTGACTATAATAAGGTTATTAGAAATAAGCTTGATGCATTAGGATTAAAAGTCATGACGGAGGTAAAGAATTTAGGGGTAATCATATTATCAGGAAAGCATTTTTTCACTTAAGAAATATAGCAAAAGTTAGACCTCTTATAACATTACAAGATGCTAAAAAATTAGTTCACGCTTTTGTTTTCAGTCGGCTAGATTACTGTAATGCACTCCTCTCAGGATCACCCAAAAAAGACATCAATCAATTGCAACTCGTGCAGAATGCAGCTGCTAGAATCCTAACTAGGAAGAGAAAATCCGAGCACATCTCCCCAATTTTGATGTCACTACACTGGTTACCTGTGTCATTTAGAATTGATTTTAAAATACTGCTTATGGTTTACAAAGCCTTAAATAATCTCGCTCCATCTTATATTTCGGAATGTCTTACACCTTACACTCCAAATCGTAACCTTTAGATATTCAAATGAGTGTCTACTTAGAATTCCAAGAGCTGAACTTAAAAGAAGTGGTGAGGCGGCCTTCTGCTGTTATGCACCTAAAATCTGGTATAGCTTGCCAATAGGAATTCACCAGGGTGATACGGTGGAGCACTTTAAAACACTTCTGAAAACACATTACTTTAACATGGCTTTCTCATAGCTTCATTTTAGTCTAATCCTGATGCTCTGCATATTCAGTTAATTATCATTATTATTCATGGTGGCTCCAAAGTCCATACTAACACCTACTCTCTCTTCTGTTCTTTTTCTGGTTTTCTGTGGTGGTGACCTGCGCCACCACCACCTGATCAAAGCACCGTGATGTCCCTACATTGATGGATTAAAGGCCAGAAGTCCACATGACTGTCATCATCAAATTCTTCCATGTGAACCCTGAATACCTTGAGGACTGATTGAGGTCATTTATGTTAGGTAGAATGCCTAGAAGGGGCCGGGTGGTCTCGTGGCTTCGGAACCCCTGCAGATTTTTTTTCAGGCCATCGGACCTTACTTTTATTCTGTGTTAATTAGTGTTCCCTAATTTTAATTATTTATTTTGTCTTTTTTTTCTCTTTCTTCATCATGTAAAGCATTTTAAGCTGCATTATTTGTATGAAAATACACCAATATCTCGATAATTGTGTGTGTCACAGTTTCTTCAGGACGTTCTAGAGCTAAAATGGCTGGACAAAAAAATCCCAAACTCGAAACTTCAGCCTGTTATGAGATGACGATGTGCTGATTATTTTTTGAGCCAAATCATGCAAGAGACAGAGGCACTCTAAAGGAACCCTCAGATACCACAATTCTGCGATTAATCATGAATTCTTCTCATCAATTGTTATCATAATGAAATATTTTATGATCAGAAAGATCAGCATCAGAGTAGTATATAATTACTGAAATGTTATAGAATAGTTCGGGTAACTTGGTTCATAGGGTGCAAAGCCTACTGATGTTTACGTCTGAATTTTTTATTATACTTTTTTACCTGTCATTTCCTCTTCATTTTAATTATTTGAACTTTGGACCATCTCTCTTTTAGCTTTAAGTTTGGGTGACTTACCTCAATTTGATTTTACTTTGAGGAGATCATTTCAGGTTAGTTTTGGATTTAGATTACAAAATGGTTATTTGGTGATAATTAAGAAATGCACATGGTGACTCTACAGCAGAAGGACTGTATGAATGTGCAGATATGTCTATCCAGCCATCTTTACAGAAGGTGAAGAACGTCTTCAAAAGTGCGTCACTCTCATTGTAGAGAGTTTCCACCTGTTCAAGGATCAGGCCACTCACTTTAGCATTTTAAGCTCTGAAGTCCACTCGTTCACACAGACTCCTAGACATTCCATCTCTTGCTGTGTCGGCACACTTGCTCTGTTTGAGATGACCCACTGCAGCTTTCTGCCAAGACAAAGTTCAAGTTTGTTGACTAGTGTACCCTGTCACTTCACACTCTTTGGTAGATTTGTTATTTTAAGCACGTCACAGTCCTCAGCCTCATTATAGACTTCTTTATGAAAGTGTGTTGTTAAGTTCATTGGGATTTTGTGCTTTAAATGAGTTCCACAAATTTGACCCGCCACATTGTTAATTAGCCCTTTCAGCAAACTTCAAACGCGATGCATTGACGAATAAATGTACTTCCTGTTAGTTAGCCAGCTATGGGTCATGTTTATTACACTTTTCTACTTTTCACTTGTAATAACTGATTGTTGCAATGTAAGAAGTGTTGTTGAAAAGTACTACACACCAAAACCATCAAAACTGGAGAAAATCTCAGAGCAAACCCATCAAAACTGAACAAAAGCTGTACATTTTTCATGGAGGAATCTGTTTATACAGTAATTACCGATGTAAGTTTGTTAATTGTCTTATGCCAGTATGCTAACAGCTCTAGATAACTAGTTTTTACATACTGTATAGCATTAGCATGATCTGTTTCTACTGATATCAGTATATTGTAAAATAGGATAAGCAAAGTAAATTAGCTGTAATCAATTATATTTGACCTATTTATCAAACAACCATTTCCATTTACTCCGTTCATCCATTCAGTCAAGCATGACTCTTGATTGCTCTGTGGATCAACACTATTCATGTCTTCTGATCTTTTATGACTTTTTTCAATTTCAGTATTTTGAGTTTTTGGGCGGCCTCTTCTTCTTTTGTTGTCACTGACCATTCCAAACATGACATCCTTCAATGGGCGGTCTGAAAATTGAGAGTACACCATATGAGAAGGTTTTAGGAGTCGTAGTGGTCTCAACAAAATAAACCGACAGTGTTCAGAAGCCATTAAGAAGCCTAACAGAATGTCAGGTCATATAGCGCCCTGATGTGTGGAGTACAAGTCACAGGAGGTATTGCTCCAGCTTTGTAACACACTGGTGAGGACTCATCTGGAGTCCTGGGTGCAGTTTTGGTCTCCAGGCTACAAAAAGGACATAGCAGCACTAGAAAGGGTCCAGAGAAGAGCGACTAGGCTGATTCCAGGGCTACAGGGGATGAGTTATCAAAAAAGATTAAAAGAGCTGAGCCTTTTGAGTTTAAGCAAAAGAAGGTTAAGAGGTGACATGATTGAAGTGTTTAAAATTATGAAGGGAATTAGTACAGTGGATTGAGACTGTGACTTTAAAATGAGTTCATCAAGAACACGGGGACACAGTTGGAAACTTAAGGGTAAATTTTACATAAACATTAGGGAGTTTTTCTTTACAGAAAGAATGATAGACACTTGGAATAAGTTTCCAAGTTGTGTGGTAGACAGTAGGACTTTAGGGACTTTCAAAACTCAACTTGATGTTTTTTTGAAAGAAATAAATGGATAGGACTGGTGAGCTTTGTTGGGCTGAATGGCCTGTTCTCATCTACATTGTTCTAATGTTCTAATGTTCTCAAGTGGTCTGCTCCGTATAATGTGACCAAAGTAGAAGAACTTGTGCTTTGCTAGTTCAATCTGACCCATTCCTGAACTGCTTCGTTCATTATTTTGGTTGTAAAAGCTGAACGTTCTGGATGCAATGGTGTAAGAGCGTGTGAAAGCAGTCTGCCATTCTCACCTTACCAGAATCCGGCGTCGGTTCCTCTTGGCTTGTCGGTGATTTTGGCTGTGTAGTAGAGAGCCCTCGATGTGTGGGAAGGCACAGAGAGATGGTCACCCCTATTTGTGCAATACTTGCCAGTTTTATTTATTTTTATAACACAATGGTCAATACACAGCACTGAACCACCCAGGAACACTTTTCTTCCTGTCTACATTTTTTTTTCACTAATTTCTCCTCCTTCCTCTTTTAAATGAATCAATAAACTTTATTAAACTTCCCAACATGAATTCCTGCTTGCATTACTCCCTTACCCCAGAAGAGCCTCATTTCTATAACATTTTCAGAAATAACAATAAATTCAACAACAATGTACGGTAATTCAACTACTATCAGAACTCACCTAAGCAATATTTAAATGTTAAACATTAACTAAAGGAGGATTTCCCAATGAAATGATATTGGGATGGTGTTCTAATAAAGTCCACAACATCAACAAGTAATACTTCCACATAAAACAGTGCGCCGATTTCGCATAAAGTAAGAGAGCACTTAGCTCTAATCAAAACAATACTAACAATAAATACAACTTAGTAACAACAACAACAACAACAACAACAACAACATTTATTTATATAGCACATTTTCATACAAAAAGTAGCTCAAAGTGCTTTACATAATGAAGAAAAGAAGAATAAAAGACAAATAAGAAATTAAAATAAGACAACCTTAGTTAACATAAGAAGGAGTAAGGTCCGATGGCCAGGGTGGACAGAAAAAACAAAAAAAAACTCCAGAAGGCTGGAGAAAAAAAAATAAAATCTGTAGGGGTTCCAGGCCACGAGACCGCCCAGTCCCCTTTGGGCATTCTACCTAACATAAATGAAATAGTCCTCTTTGTAGTTAGGGTTCTCACGGAGTCACTTGATGCTGATGGTTATACAGACTTCTGGCTTTTAATCCATCCATCATTGTTGGAACATCATGGTGCTTTGGGTAGATGGTGGTGGCACAAGCCACCACCAATAGGACACCGGAAAAGGAAACAGAAGAGAGAGTAGGGGTTAGTACAGATTTTGAATGGTTATTATAATGAATTGGATATACAGAGTGTCAGGATTAAATTACAGTGAAGTTATGAGAAGGCCATGTTAAAGTAATGTGTTTTCAGTAGTTTTTTAAAGTGCTCCACTGTATTAGCCTGGCGAATTCCTACTGGCAGGCTATTCCAGATTTTAGGTGCATAACAGCAGAAGGCCGCCTCACCACTTCTTTTAAGTTTTGCTCTTGGAATTCTAAGGAGACACTCAGTTGAGGATCTGAGGTTGCGATTTGGAATATAAGGTGTCAGACATTCCGATATATAAGACGGGGCGAGATTATTTAAAGCTTTAAAAACCATAAGCAGAATTTTAAAGTCAATTCTGAATGACACAGGTAACCAGTGTAGTGACATCAAAACTGGAGAAATGTGTTCGGATTTTCTTTTCCTGGTAAGGATTCTAGCAGCTGCATTCTGCACTAACTGCAAACGATTGATGTCTTTTTTGGGTAGTCCTGAGAGGAGTGCATTACAGTAATCTAGTCGACTAAAGACAAACGCATGAACTAATTTCTCTGCATCTTTCGATGATATAAGAGGTCTAACTTTTGCTATGTTCCTTAGGTGAAAAAATGCTGTCCTAGTGATTTTATTAATATGCGATTTAAAAATTCAGATTACAATCAACGGTTACCCCTAAGCTTTTTACCTCCGATTTGACTTTTAATCCTAATGCATCCAGTTTATTTCTAATAGCCTCACTGTATCCATTATTGCCAATCACTAAGATTTCGGTTTTTTCTTTATTTAATTTGAGAAAGTTACTATTCATCCATTCTGAGATACAGGTTAGACATTGTGTTAGCGAATCAAGAGATTTAGGGTCATCAGGTGCTATTGATACATACAGCTGTGTGTCATCAGCATAGCTGTGGTAGCTCACGTTATGTCCCGAGATAATCTGACCTAATGGAAGCATGTAGATTGAGAAGAGCAGCGGACCCAGGATAGAGCCTTGTGGAACACCATATAGAATATCATGTGTCTTTGAGTTATAATTACCACAACTAACAAAGAATTTTCTCCCTGCCAGGTAGGATTCAAACCAGTTTAAGACACTGCCAGAGAGGGCCCACCCATTGACTAAGGCGATTCTTAAGAATATTATGATCAATAGTGTCAAATGCGGCACTCAAATCTAAGAGGATGAGAACAGATAAATGGCCTCTGTCTGCATTTACCCGCAAGTCATTTGCTACTTTAACGAGTGCAGTTTCTGTGCTGTGATTTGTTCTAAAACCTGACTGAAAACTCAAAGTCCTTAAATTTTGCAGGTATGATCCTCTGACATGAAGGCAAGTCATTAAGGAAAGGAGAAGAAGCTGATGATCCTGGGTTACCTAAACTTGTGTCATTCCTGGGGGAAGAGGGTTGGGTTCTGCTGTGGAGGGAGTACAGCTCTGGATCAGACAATCGTGGCTGTGATAGAAGCTGTGTAGGAACTGAAGGTGCAGCTGGTGACACCAGACTGGGAATAAGAACTGATAAGTTGTTTAAAGGTGGAGGTGAAACAGAGTCTGGCCAATAAAGAGAAGCCATTTGATGAAGTTAGGTGATATATGGCTTTAGTCAATTATAATGGATGATTTTTGGTTTAGTCTGAGGTTTTGACTAAGGCTGGGCAAGTTAATGCGTTATTATCACGTTAACACATTAATTAATTAACGCCGACAATTATTTTACTGTGTGTTAACACAGTTTTTGTTATTATTATTATTATTTTGAAAGCCTCAGTCTTGCTAGTGATCGATAGAGTTCAGTGATCTTCTTGTTACAGTGCTTTTCAATACGGTTTTGCTACAAGGAAAGTTAGCTTGGTTGATTTGACCTCGATTCCCTGTATGTGCATGAATAGCAAAGAGCAAACAGCTTCTAAAATGGCATGTGGAAAGATACCAAAGTGAGTGCTCAAGGCAAAATAATCCATGGATGACTTTTTTCGTATTATCGTTGAATCAGATTCTGATTTGTCAGACTCCAATTTTGATGCAAGTGATCTGGAGGTGTAGATCGAAAATGAAAGTGAGGTACATCGGTCCTCAGCTGATCGGTCCCCAGCTGATCGTCTTCCTGAATGCATTTGTGTAGCTGATGCACCTATGGCAACGTCTGCCTGGGAGGGCAGACACTTACGATGACAGGAGGTACAAACCATATTGCGTCTCACTGCAACTGCCACCCCCACGCACCTGTCTCACAAAGACAAAGACAACCAGGCAGCCAGCCCACTGTGCATTCCTGCTGGCCGTCGAGCAAACAGAAAGATGAAATCTTCAACCACTTAATTTTCTCTGTTGTTGATCTTGATATTGACGCTCTCATTTTTTGTTGTTGTCATGATCTTTGTGCAGTCCAACCTTCTCACCTTCTTCTTTGACTTTTCTTCTTTTCCAAACAAGAAAAAGGTTTGGGGATCCACCCCATATATCGTCAGAAGTTATGAGGTCCATAGAGTAATCTCAAAAGACGAGTCCTGAATGGAACTGACTGGAGAAGGCAAGTGACTGCTTTTATAGGAGGTGGAAAGGAGGAGGAGGGTCCAACGGGGCACCGGCGGAAGTGAAGTCAGCAGGAGGACATGGTCTGGAGAGGGAAGTGAAAAATGGTTAGGCTGTCATCAGTCTTGTCTTCTGTGGTCTTGAAGATGAGGGAGTGGAGACGTTAGTACACTTCATCACCCCTCATCCTTTGTGCTTAGTGAAGCCCATAGACTGCCTCCCATGAACACATGTGTGACACTTTCATGATCAGATGTTCAACATCCTTTTGTTTCATCCAGTAGGGTAATATCCTCAGCATATCGGAGGTTGTTGATACTTCTGCTGCTTATTTTCACGCCAATCTTTGACTCATCCAGGTCTGCTCGCCACATGACAGCTTTGGCATACATGTTGAACACTACTGGTGACAGGACGCATCCTTGGTGTGTGCCCTTTCCGATCTTGAACCAATCTATTCAATTTATACATGTTCACATTTTTCAAAGGTTTTTTGTGTTTGTTGTTTGTGAGTCATTAAGTTCCTCACATGAACCGTGTGAGCATTGTGATGGAAACCGGAGGTGTCAGTGAACCCTAAACCCCTAGACACGATCATACCAACAGTCCTGGGTTCAAATAATGGAAGGTTTTATTAAATTCACCTCCATAAAGTCACACAAGCACAAATATACATGTTTCTCTCTCCACAATACCTCTCTTCTTCTTACCACTCACTGCCCTCCTCCAGTTGAGTGTTGCTGTACATCCTTCCAGCTCCAACTCACCTGGGTAAGGGAGTGCGGTCCCTTTTATTACAGACCCGAGAGTACTTCTGGTGCCAGAGCCACTGTCCGATGGAAGCACTTCTGGGTCATATGAAAGTCCATTACAGCAGGGAGCTTGTTTCACAGCAGCACCTTCTTGCAGCACCCAATACTGGGAGATGTAGTCCGGCTGGCTTCCCACTGGGCACTGATATCTGGGGCTGCTGGTGGGGGAGTAAAAAGCCCCCAGCAATGTCCTTCCTTTCCAGTGGGCTGTCTGTCCATCTCTTCTGGTCCTTCCTTCTCGGTCTGATCCCCTTCTCCTCCCTGGCTGGGATGCCTATCTGGGTAAGGGTAAAGTACCATCCCCTCTTCTGGCCGGGATGCCCATCAAGCTCAGGTGGCATCTACAGCATACCTAATTTAAACTTAAGGTTCCTATTGTCCCATTGGCAATGGTCCTGCAGTGTTGTTTTTCCATCAGTTCAGATTTTCACACATTTACTCCGAGGTGAACATTTGCCTTTTACAAGCTGAACCCCCCCGTGTCAGTACAACACTAAAGTTGCTCCAGCATCAGTCTTAGGGCTGCGTGTAAACTTTATGTATTATCAGATTTAAGGTGCCAGCTAATAATGTCAGTGCTTCCATGGCATACACACTATCTGGTTCAATCATCTCTTTTGATGACTTGAGTTTATTTACTTTACAGTTTTCATCAGTGGGAAAGCAATTGAAACTCCAGCAAGGATGTTTTTGTTTAGAATTCAAACACAGATGAAAGCTGCAGAAGTTCTTCTCTCACGATTCTGCCGTTGGTTAGAATAACTGGAAGAGGTGATTCCTTCCAGAAGAAAAAAGTGTGAAATGGGCTAATTACACACTTACTCTTGTTACTGTTAGTGTATTTAATTTAATGTATTATAATAAAAGAATAAAAAAGGTAAATAAAAATTACAAAAAAAAACAAAGAATTAATCCAAAACAAAAGGAAAATCTAAAGGAAACCAAATTTTTTTTTTGCCTATTCCATGTTTGAAAAAGTCATAAAATGGGGAATTGTGAAATGAATGTGAGAAAGCGAGAAACACTGGGAGGCAGCAAATACAACATTCATTCAAACCCCAAATCCCTTTATGTCAATTCTGATGATCTGAACCACTTTGATTTTACAAAGCAAACTACAAATAGGCTTTTCAGAAAAAGACGCACAACCTTCTCTATTAGAACCCTTTTAAAAATCCGGCCTTAACCTGCTTTGGGGTTAAGTTCTTTATGAGAAGAATAAAATCCTTTTCTTTAAGGTTTTCTTGATTAAACTATTCTTGCTTTTCTTAATTTTTTTAAGTTGTTCTGCTTTTCTCTTTAAAGTTCTTTCTGGAAATTGATGATTTTATTATGGAACTGTAGCACTTGATTCAATGCGCAATTACCAATTTGTTTCTTGCTGTTTTGTTTGTCTTGTTCTTCCTTATTCCTCTTTTTCAATTACATGTTCTAATTAATAAACTTAATTTAATTATCCTCTCCTGTTTAATGTTGCACTAAATTAAGGCCCGAGTAATTGTTCATGAAGACACAACTAAGATGTCTTCTTTTGGTGTGGACTGATTTAGTTTCTCTCTCCCTAATCTACTGGAAGGATTGCTGCACCAGTTTCAGTGTCCTGGCCAAGGCACAGATGTCAAGCACAGGAACTCTGATCCAGCCATGAAATTAAATCCAGGGAGCAAAGGGCTTTTCAGATGACTCCTTCATCATAGGATGCATTAATAATGAAGGTGAGTTACAATACAGGAAAGTCAAGTAGCATCCACTTGCAGAGCCACAGCACTTTATGTGCAGTTGTAGACCCGCAGTTTCAGGACAGAAGTGAAGGCGAAGATCCTGGAAGATAACGACCTGCAACTTAACTTCACCAAGATAAAAGAGCTGGTGGTGGACCTCAGGCGTGCCAAGAAACTTCTGAGACCAGTCACCAACCAGGTTGAGGACTTGGTGGTGGTGCAGAACTACAAGTACCTGGGGGTCCACATAAACAACAAACTGGACTGACCTGACCACACAGTAGCTCTGTACAAGAAGGGCCAGAGCAGACTAGATGTCATAAGGTCTTTATGCAGCAAGCTGATGGAAATGTTCTACCAGTCCATAGTAGCCACTGTGGTGTTCTATGCTGCAGTCTCCCGGGGGAGCAACCTGAGCACAAAAGAAGCACAATGTCTGCATAAACATAAAGGGAAAGCCTGCTCCATTACAGGGTGAACTCTGGACATTCTGGAAGCTGTTGTAAAAAGCAGGATGGTGGCAAAATTGGATGCAATCATGAAAAATCCCCTCCATCCCCTCCAGGAGGCGCTCTCTTGAAGCACTTTTAGCCACAAGCTTATTCCACCTTTGTGTGCTAAGAAGTTCCTCTTGTGGTCTTTTCTGCACACTGCTATCAGGCAATTCAATACTTTCTCCCAATGTATTGTCACACACGTGCGATTAGGAGGCAGTCAAAAAGCTCAAAGGTGAGTGAAACATCGCGAGAGGAAGGATTGTCATGTGGTGCTTACCTGAACCTCTTCTCTTCACAGGAAAACCGAAGAAAAATAATAGTGGCTATTTCCGGGCTTCAAAATGGCCGCCGTGACGTCACTTCCGGCGACTCCATACGGCATCACTTCCGGCTCTCACCTTGGACATCACTTCCGGTTCCTCCTCCATGATACCATTTCTTGCCAACCATTTTGTCAATGCCTCATCGTCATCTGTTACAATACATGTACTTTTGATCAACCTTTTGCATCTCTTGCTTTCATTTGTCCGCAGGACAATATATGGGGACGGTCCCCAAACCTTTATCTTGTGAAAATTCCTTTTTGTTTATGGTATTTCTTCCACAGTATGCATTACGTTAATTGTGAAATATCTGCACAATATGTATTTATTTATTGATTGATTGATTATTGGTCTTTTGTGTATGTATCTTTGTTTTTTATATATCTGCTGCTGTATGACATTTTGCTGAATTTCAACGGCTTGCCTCAATATTCTGAAATCTCCTGGTGTTCTTACAGTTTTCAGAGGTCCAAACATGCCCTTCTAACTACCAGTAGATTAAAATGTATACATGCATGTTACAATAATGTGATGAGACGGTGTTTTTTCTCCCCGAGGCACATTAAACTTAATGTAGAATCTTCATTGAGTCTCTGCTACAGATTTCGTCTCAGTGCATGCTTAAATGGTGAGCAGACAATGAGCTATCGGCCACGGCCACTGAAACCGTGTTTAGTATTTATACTCCAATCCTATTCACTCTCGTTGGAACATTAGAACACTCTAGACGAGAACAGGCCATTCAGCCCAACAAAGCTCGCCAGTCCTGTCCACTTATTTCTTCCAAAAAAACATCAAGTGGAGTTTTGAAAGTCCCCAACGTCTTACTGTCTACCACACTACTTGGTAGCTTATTCCAAGTGTCTATCGTTCTTTGTGTAAAGAAAAATTTCCTAATGTTTGTATGAAATTTACCCTTAAAAAGTTTCCAACTGTGTCCCCGTGTTCTTGATGAACTCAATTTAAAGTCACTGTCTCGATCCACTGTACTAATTCCCTTCATAATTTTAAACACTTCAATCATGTCACCTCTTAATCTACTTTTCCTTAAACTGAAAATTTTTAATCTTTCCTCATAATTCAACCCTTGTAGCCCTGGAATCAGCCTAGTCGCTCTTCTCTGGATCTTTTCTAGCTTGTCTCCCTTTGTAACACTCTGGAATTCGTAATGCATCAGTTAATTTCACTTTGACATTTCAAACTAGGGCTGCAGTTCCCTCACCTCACAATGTCAGCTGTCATTCCCTCCTCTCGCCCCCTTTCTTATTCGTATCTTTGCTGGTCAGTCATCTTAGTTTGACTGTTTCAGTGGCTGTGACAGAGAAGATGGTGTCATGGGGAATATTTTTCTATGTTTCCTAACATTGAAAAGAAATCTCCCTGTGATGAGTTAACGCCCTTGTTTTTCATGCTAACTAGGGGGCGCTATAGATGTCGCTTAACAAAGCAGCTTCATTCTCACTAGATGTCCTTTTGTGGCATAAATTGTTCCGATTATGTTAGGAGAACCAGACACTGCTGCAAATTTTCTTTTTTATTTTGGCAAAAAACATTGTGAGGGATGGCTGATGTTCTTACCTGGCGAGGGAAGCCTCAAGGTGTAAGGATCAAGGGAAAAAGCGGATACAGGGAATTATCTCCCCCATATTGTTAGATGGCAGCCCCCCTGGGTTGCAGTGGTGCCTCAGATTCCCACAATGCATACTGGGAATTGGAGTTCTTTGACTCAGCCCTGTTGGGTTTTAATGGGTGCTACCAGGAGGTGCTGCAGGGACTGGGAAACCCTACTTCATGAGGCTTCCAGTTCACCCAGAAGTGGCTTTCAGACCACATGTACGGAACCCTGGAAGTACTTCTGGGTGGTAGATAAAAGGAACTATCTGCCTCAGTTCTGACAAAGCTTGTGAGGAAGAGTGAAGGAGGCAGTGGCCAGTGAGTTGCAGAGTGCTTTATTATTATCTGTGGGCTGCGCTTAGTCATACTGGGATTTGGTGGTGGGAAACTCTTACTTGAGGAAGGGTTTCCCACAATGAAGGCTCTTTTGCCTTTCAACCTGTCTCAGAGCCTGCTTGCGGTGGGTGTTTGGTGAACTGGCACTCCCTTTGGTGGCCTCAACATATCATGTCTCATGTACAATATGTGCACCCCCTCTCACACCATATGAAAACTGGAGGTAGTGCCTCTCCAGTTTGTTAGAGGCTTATGTGGAGTGAATGGAGTGACGCTTGTGTTTGAGCAGGTTTGAGTGCAAAAGGCACCCCAACTGATAGGAAGGGACTGAGAACTTGCTAGAAAGAGCCAACAGGTTTCTTGTGTTACCTTTTTGTTTTTGATATTCTAAGTCCTCCCTTATTCTACACACCTTTTATAAACTGTGCTTTTACTAAAATACTGTTCTTGTACCAAACTTCTAGGTTTCAGGACAACTCATGAGCGCCTCTGCCGGTCTATAAAGTGTTGTGATTCCCCTTGTGTCCTTCTCACCGCACCAGAAGATACAGAAGTTAGGGGGATTCTTACAGTAGCAGATGAAACTGGATGTCAAAGTCATTTTGGCTCCTCCTAATACATCCCTCTGATGGGAATTCTCCAGCAAAGGAGCCAAGTAGCGTTCAATGTGTAGGAACACGTCTCTGGATAGGGCCTGGAGACAGCCATCACCGGGGCATTCTTGCTAATAAAACAATGTAAGTTGCTCCTCGCGCTACATGACCAGGCAGCAGTTGAAGTCGTTGACAGCACACCTTCCGGCTCTTGAATCTCCAAATCCTGACAGTCATCTGACAAAGCAGAAACTAAAAAAAAACTCTTTAACCCACAGAAAAAAGACTCCTGTAACCCTTGAGCTAGAATCTGTTGTTTAAGGATTATTGACCCAGTATGAGCTCAAGATTACTGAAATGCTTTTGTGTTGCTCTGTCAAGTTCGTGGTGTTAGTATATGGTGTGAAAGGCACTATATAATATATGCATTCAGTGGCTGGCATGGTGACGTGGTGATAGTGCTGTTGCCTCACAACAAGAAGACTGGGGTTCATGTTCCAGGTTCTCCTTGCATGGAGTTTGTCTGTTCTCCTTGTGTCTGTGAGGGTAGGCTCCGGTTTCCTCTCACAGTCTAAAGATTCGCAGGTTAGGTCAACTGCTGTTGATACATTGACCCTGTTGTGTGTCTGAGTGTTCACTCTGTAAAGGACTGGTGCCCGGTCCAGGGATTGTTCCTGCGTCGCACATAATGCTTGCTGGGATAGGTTTGAACTTCCCCATGACGCTGCTCAAGACAAGTGTTTTTTGAAAATGGAAGGAAGAACATAAATAATTGCCAAATGCTTAGACCTTGCAGAATCAGGGTTCATTACCACTGCTTACTGACATTTGTTACATGTGGACCACAGGCGGGTTAAGGGACTTGAACAGGGTTGGTCACACAACGAGGCAGAGGTGTAAACTGAACCAGCAGCCTCATGGTTTAGGGTTATTAGTAAAGCATAAATATACAGAAAACAGGGTTTAGGGTAGCCACCCTGTAAAAAATACAATGAAAATTGCGTCTCTTCAGACAGTGATTAATACAGAACTGACTAACAAAGATGGAGCGTATATGGGATCGGAACAGGAAGTGAGGTCAGGAGAGCTGGGACAGGAAGTGATGTCATCAGGTGGGACTTTCTTCTTTTAGTGTAAACTGTATATATGCATTGAATTGTCATTTTCTTCATGGCTCTGCAATCCGTACAAATCCCTACTATTCGCTGCTGTTATTTTTCTGGTTTTTGGGGTGCCACCACCACCTGATCAAGGCACCTTGCAGTTCCTGGATTGAAGTCCAGATATCCACATGACCATCATCATCAAATTCTTTCACGTGAAGCCAGAAAACTATGAGGTCCAATTTAGATCATTTATGTCAGGTAGAATGCCCAGGGTGGCTGGGTGGTCTCGTGGCTTTGGAACCCCTGCAGATTTTTTTCTCTTTTCACCAGTCTTTCTGGAGTTATTTTTGTCCTCCTGGCCATTGGACTTTGCTTTAGTCTTTGTTACTTAGTATTGCCTAATCTTGTTTTTGTTTTTTAAAAACTTTTCTTTCTTCATCTTGTAAAACACTTTGAGCTACACTATTTATATGAAAACCAGTAACGGCACTCTGCATGATAACGTGCAGTGAATACACTTGACTTGAGCATTCCTAGTTTTCATCCTCTTTCTCTGTATGTTTATCATGCGTTTGCTCAGATGTTGATGTGCTTGCTGCTTCCCGAGCAGCTCTTCTTTTTTCCACCCTAGCGGCTCGCGTCTTCTTTTCTTTCGTTGGCATCTTTTTGTGTTAAAGTCAGTGTTTGTGTTGCAATTACTTAGCATGTTTTCCTTAATTTTTTACTTAAGCTGGCACTTAAGTCTTCAATCTGCCTCAAGAATGATTTAAGATATGAAGAGGTAGGGGAAGTGAAAGGGATGAGAACGGCACTTGTATGCATGCGCTGCATGGCCGCTGCCGAGAGTTGATTCTACAATAAAATAAAATAAAAATAAAAAGAGGAATAACCTTGGAGGTCAATCATCACCCCGAAGTGGACAGTAGACCTCACGTAGTATATGTGAACCAAATTTCAGGTCAATCGGTCAACTGGTTTGCAAGCTGCAGGTGATTTAAATTCCTGGACGGACAAACAGACAACCACGGTAGCGTATTATATAAGAAGATGTGCTATAGAAACAAATTTTAATGTTGTTGTTCTGATGGTCTACAGAGGAGGAAAGAGAGAAAGTGTTAGGTGACAGCATTAACCATTGGTCCGGCGGACAAACACCCTTATTCAAGCCTGTAACCTGTTTCCCAGTTGCACGTGTGTGACAGGGGCCAGTGCCTTTGGTCACATCATCATACTGCCTCTGTTCAGGCCAGTGTCCCTGACTATGTGGAGCTGACTGTGCCATTTTCAATTTTATTCCCAGTGACCACAACCCAACAATATGAAGCTTAGCTTGATGGGTGACTCCAGTCTGAACCAGTGTGGGTGTGCACACGGGTGGGCCTTAAGTTTGACTGGGACTCTGTCTAGGCTTGCTTTTATTGTAAAGCTCAGGTCTAAAAAAGGAATGGTTGAATAGATATTTCTTCCTTTTTTATTACCTGTCAGCCCTGTTTTTATATAGTGCCTTTTCCAGTAAGCACTTTCACAAGATGGAAAAAGCAGATAAGAATACGAAACAAAGCAAAGACCTTTCGCTGTATGGAGTGTCTAAATATTCATGAAACTGTCCCCTCAGGTAAACATGGGTCGATGTCAGAAAACTCTAGAATGTAAGATTAGATAAAAAAGAGAAACAAATAAACCTGCATATGTCTAAATAAAGCCAAAGGCAAAATAAAGGAAAGTACCACAAATATTATTACTATTACTATTATTGATATAAGGTATTGATACCTTATTGTGGTGTTATTCGTAAGAGTATTAGTATTAATATTAAAATAAAGAAGGGTCTTCATTTTTGAAATCCACGGCATCATTTAATTATACCCCTTAGTCAGTCAGACCTTCATCTCAGACCTGCTTAGTCCAGTGTTAGCCGCAGTTTCCTGATTTGCAGGTCCAGTGGTCTCATCGCTCTTCCTGATTAAATTTACTGGCTGGGGCTGAGGTGGTAGAGGTGTGTTGTCAGGGAGAGTTTTTTTTCACCATTTTTTTGTTATTACATAACGTCTTCATTCTAATAAACATTTGGTTGCAAAAAAGTGTTGTATTCTGTTGTGAAAGTCATAAACTCTGGTAAGGAAGTGACCCCAGTGATGGATCTTTATGACACCTCAATCCAGACCCCTGGCAGCTGAATGATAAAACAATCAAAAGTCCATAATCAGTCCATTAAAAGTTCATTTTTCCACAGTCCATTCAGGCTTGGGTACGTGGGTTCTTTCTTCGTCAGGCACCAATTCAACTTGTTGCCTATTCATGTTTGTTCCTCACTGCCAGTAGTCCATCCCACCTCTGCCACCAGTTGGGATGCTCCAGGTGCCCAGCCTTGACATCACCTGTTTCCAGTGACATCACTAGTCATGTACCAAGAAGGACTAGGACAATGAGGGTACCAACAACAAGCCTTGGTGCACATCCTTTCAATAAATAATCTTTAAAAGCAGTGCCCATGGTCAACGTTAAAACCAGTCAATAAGTAGATCCATAAATCATTAATTTAACAGTGAAAACTGACTTTTCTTTCTTATTTTTTCCATCCTCCCTGAGCCCAGTGAATCTTTTTCGACACTGACACCTCTGTGCACTCTTTGGGTCTTCTCAGTAGAGCCGAGATGTTGGTATCACGGTCAACCACCTTTTAGATTCTTGTCCCCAGCACTGTCCTTTAAGGTACACTGTAATGACCGAGCTCAGCTCCCTTGTCCCACCACCATCCTGCAGCATACGTCCAATGACTGTCACAGTAATTGGCCGCTCTTGCTCCTCTGATGCTCTACAGGAGTGACTACATGACAATGGCCTGCGTGCAACTAGAGGTGGACGAATCATCTCGGGTATTACAGTAACAAGGTTGAAGAAGACATGATCGGCCAGTCTAGAGGCAGAAATACATCTTTGAAAAACAAACAGCAAATATTTTTTACGTACAAGATGATATTCAGTTTTAACAGTAACTTACAGGGGCTTGGGCTGCAGCCCATGTTAGCCTGTGCAAATGTGATATAGTGACAGACGGCTCTGCCTCCGAGAGGAGAAAAGTAAAGAGACGTGACTTGTAAAGGACTAGGAGATGAGAATAGTGAGCAATGTGATTAAAAATACAAAGCAAGGAAGTCTAAGTGAACTAAAACAACTCTTCAAAAAACATCTCCAAGTAAACACACAGAAAGTCTTTTAGCCCTGAAAACCTTTTAAGTAAACCAACACTAACACCACAAAGAATCTTTTATGAAACATCCGGAATCTTGGACACCAGGATGAGCACAACACAGCCTTGAATAACTTTGTTATGTTTCACTTCCTGATGTCACCCAATGGCAACAAGATCATGTTGCTTTGCACAAACTGGCCAGAATGTCTCCAAATGGTAGCTGTTGCGGTAGAACAAAATGGCAAGTTGATAGAATCAATCTAAAAATCACTAAATAAACAATATATATTATTAAAACGGTTCAAAAAATAATGCTTCTTAAAACAGTGGAGAACATTATTATATGCGTTATATGTGTTTTGTGGGTGGAACCGCAAGGGATGGTCCACCATAATGTCACTGCTGAAGGCCCCCCCCCCCCCCCCCATATTTTAATTTTGGCTGCTTATGTAATAGGTTCTTTAAATAAAAAAGGGACATTTATGGTTTATGATTAGACCTGAAGTTTAATTATAATATATTTATATATCATTTAATATATAATTAAATAATTATATTATAATATTTAATTATAACATACCTATTAAAATAATTAACCATATAAACTCTCCTCTTTTAAGGTCATGTTTTGAGCTTTAAAAGCCTTATCTCATTTTTTGGGCATTTGCAGGCCTGATGCCTGCATGTTTAGTTGGGGTTTGTCTGCCTGAGGCAAGGCCTGTATAGTGAATATGGAATTTGTAAAGAGGGGGGGGTCTGACTTTTGATTTTTTTTTTTTTTAAGGACTGCACCCATTTCCCTATGATCGCGTGAGTGTGTGTGTGTGTGTGTGTGTGTGTTTATGTGTTTGTGTGTGTTTATACAAAGCCAGAACACAAGCATTTCATCATTTCTGGTGTCAGGACTAGCTTAAAATGCTCCATCACTCCCCCTAGTGATTCCAGGTGTCCTGTGCCTGAATGTCATTTAAATGATTTAGGCATATTAAATATGACTCTAAGATCACACAGAAAATAAACTTTACAGACGATATGGTTTTACAGAATCAGAGGAAGACCTTAATCACATACTTTATGAAATCGCAGAGAAAAGCAAAGAAGTCTGCATCCAAATATGAAAATGCGTGGTTGTAACAAATAAAGAGTAAAACTAATGCTGGAAAATGAAAGAATAAAGCAAGTAACCAACTTCCAATATCTCAGAATATAGAACAATGAAAACCTGAGGAATAATGTTGACGTCAGAGCTGGAATTGCTAAAGCTAAAGTTTATAGGGAAACAAAGAGTGAATGAGGAGCAGCCTCCTCTAAGCACAAAAACAAATTTACTCTGTTCTCCGGTATGGCACTGAAAGTTTTTCCCTAACGACGTCTCCAAAAAACAATATCATGTGCTTTGAGATATAGTGCTACAGGAGGATCTTGAAAATTAGCCGGATGGACATCGTCACAGATAAACCAGTGCATCAAAGAGTCAGCGAAATGGAACCACTTTTTTTTTGGAAGGAATACTGAAGAGGAAGTTTCAATTTTTTGGCCACATTGCAAAAAATGTGGCTGGAGAGGAGTTATACCAGATTATGCAAGAGAGCAGGTTACAGAAAGGGAAAGGGAGAAGAACAGATGGATGACATCCAGGAAATGACAGGTAGCCATGATGTCAAGCAGAATACAAGAAAAGGTCAAATGGAAAGTGATGATGGAACAAGGTTCTGTGTTTGAAGTTCACCTACGACCGCATCATAGTGGACGGATGGATGGTTGACATCCCTGCAGCATCCTGATAAACATAAAGAAACACAGGAGAAGGTGCAACAAGGCACACTTGTAATCCTAATTATGGCCTGTTTGATGAGTTACTTAGGTCAGGACAGGTCAGGCTGCCGCACCCACCACACAATGAAATAGCTCAGGATCCTGGTTGGCAACCCCCCAGGCAGAAATGCAGTCTGGTCCCACCCCCTGGAAATGACCCTCTGTTTGCTGCAGCCAGGTGTTACATGGGTGTCCCCTTGGCCTGGTCCATCCACTCGGGTCCTCAACAATGAGGATCCTGCCAGACGGATAACCCTCGGGGAATCGCACCACATGGCCATAGCGCCGTAACTGACACTACCTCACAATGCAGGTAATGTGCCTCATTCGGGACTCTGTGAGCAACACAAAGTCAAACCAGCGGTACCCAAGGATTATCTGAAGAGACACAGTACTGAAGGAGTCCAGTCTTCATCTCAGGTCACTGGATAGCATCCATGTCTCACAACCATATAGCAAGACAGGAGGCACCAGGACTCTAAAGACTTTTTTTTGCACTGATATCGGGAGTGCCACACACCCCTTTCCAGTGACCTCATGACCGCCCGCCATGCTCTCCCAATCCGTCTACTGACTTCAGAGAAGAGTCACCAGAGACATGAATGTCACTGCCCAGGTAAGTAAACCTCTCGATGAGGTCGACACTCTCTCCGCAGACAGACACACTGCCGATGGCTGTGCCCAAGAGGTCATTAAAGGCCTCGATTCTGTTTTCCATCAGGCCGCTTGCAATCCCATACACTCAGACTCCTCGCTCAGTCTCTCGAGAGCCCTGATCAGAGCCTCCATTGACTCCACGAAGATCACAGCATCATCAGCAAAGTCAAGATCTGTGAATCTTTCTTCAACAACAGATGCCCCGCAGCCACTGGACACAAAGACCTTGCCCAACACCCAGTCCATGCAAGTATTTAACAGAGTAGGAGCAGAACACACCCCTGACGAACCCCAGAATCAACTGGTAAAAACACAGAGGTTCATATGTTGTTGATATTTGTAAACAAGTTAAATATTTCAACTGCGTTTTTCCCAGTTGAGACGCTTAACTTTCTGACCACATAGGAGATACTATCTTAAAGGATTCTAACACCCTTTTCAAATGTCTGCCACATTTGCTTTTTGAACTGATAGCACTTTTTATGTTGAGTCCTCCTCTCATCAACTTTGTGGCTTCCAAAGTGATAAGAACATGTCTCCTAAACTGCAGACTGTAAATGGCCGGGTATGCAGCCAGCAGGACACTTTTAAATTGGGTGGTCATTTGCATCTTTTGCTATTTGATGACCCCCAATTGCCACCTACCCACCAAACAATTCATGAAACAAGTCAGTAGAGAGAATAGACCAGGCCCACTAGAGCTCAACACTTTAGCCACTAGAGGGCACTTTCTTTGTCTTTTCAAATTCATCCCAAGTAATTCATAAGAGCAGTTTTAGACATGAAGGTTTTAAAAAGTTAAGCATCACGATGAATACTATACATGAATGACTTAGTGGCTAAGGTTCTGGGCCATAAACCACAAAGATATGAGTTCAGTCACTGCCTTGGACTCATTGTGTGATCCTGAGCTGCCTGTGCTCTGGTGTATGGCCATACTGTCTGCCAGCCTTATACAGTAAGTTGCCTTGCATGAAGGTTCCAGCCAGCCATACAATTCTTATACTTAAATCCTGAATAGTCAGTGGAATAAATGAATAGAAGGTCATAACATAAAAATACACTTGAGGAGTAAATTAATCCACACTTGAAAAAATAACACGGCTGTGATTTCTAAGTAAATCTGACATCCTCATGCAGTACAGTTGCTATGGTTACAAATAACCAGGAGAAACAGTTTCTTCTCTGTTTCTTTTTTATTCTGACTACACCAGAATTGGACAGTATCAGCAGACCCATTGTCCATTACTATAAATACAGTGGCATTTCTATGGTGTGCCCCTTCCTGTTATTAATATATTGTCATGCACGAGCACTTGTGGAGCAGCTTAAGGACCCGATTTGCATCGCGACAAGTCCTGCTGGGGGACAACGGCAGCGTACTAAACTTTCTTTGTTGATTTCGTCAGAAAGACAGTGACACCGCCGCCGTAAGACCTCCCGGACGACTCAAAGAGCTAGAACACTTCTGGGTTCCTTTCTTCCCTCTGCTTCCCCATTGATGACGTCAAACTATCACAATCCATCACAATTTACCCATCATCCCACGTTCTAATTTCCTGTCCTTCACTATAAACTGTCCGTCTTCCCAACCTTCAATGTCTTTTGTGTTTTATGGAAAAAACGATTGACCCAATTTTCTTTACAGGTATACGGGGCTACCACCAAAAACTTTATGAGTGTGTCTGTCTTGTTTTTCAGTACATTCCACAATCTATATATATAATTCACTAAGCCGGGAGACAAGTAGCCACCCATGGAAAGCACGCTGGAAGGGGCGTGGATTCACTAAACTGCCGACAAGTAAGACACCAATGGCGCACGCAGGAAGGAGCCACGGCCACCAACTCTTAGACCATTGGATACGACGAAAAAAATCACAGAGCCACACCCACCAACTCGGACGCAATGCCTCGGAAAACATGCTGTCATTTCTGTTTGTCTGTGCCACAGTCCACATGCAGCTCTGAGCCACGTTGACTTTTCTTTAGTCAACCTCAGTGGAACCTTGGTTCACACAGAGGCAGCGCCAGAGAGAGACAGAGGCACACACAGGCAGCGCGAGAGAGAGAGCCGCGCACACACAGGCAGCGCCAGAGAGAGACAGAGACACACACAGAGGCAGCACCAGAGAGACAGAGGCACGCGCACACAGACACACACAGAGGCAACGCCAGAGAGAGACAGAGGCACACACAGGCAGCGCCAGAGAGAGAGCCGCGCACACACAGGCAGCGCCAGAGAGAGACAGAGACACACACAGAGGCAGCACCAGAGAGACAGAGGCACGCGCACACAGACACACACAGAGGCAACGCCAGAGAGAGACAGAGGCACACACAGGCAGCGTGAGAGAGAGAGCCGCGCGCACACAGGCAGCGCCAGAGAGAGACAGAGACACACACAGGCAGCGCCAGAGAGACAGAGGCACACACACACACAGAGGCAATGCCAGAGAGAGACAGAGGCACACACAGGCAGTGCGAGAGAGCGCCGCGCAATCCTTTAAAAGTGAAGTTAAAACACAATGAAGGAAGCAGTCTTTAAAAACCAATAAGCCCTGTGCCTCTTTTTCATTAGCATCTCACCTGCTTCAGGCCCTGCAACAGTCGAGACGCTCTCTCTGCAGCTGACCTTCTCTGTGCCTGACTCCACTACTGTCAGTCGCCTGATTAAAAATGGCCTTTTGAAGGGGAGCTATGGACCCGCTATACCACAGGAACACATTGCCTTCGAGCCTGCTCTCGCTCACTCTAACGTACCGGCTATCTCTCTCTATCCTCACTCACTCACACACTGCACAGGGGAGAAATGCCCGCAGCACGAGTCTACCCGGAAACTGTTTCAGCCACACTTCCATGCCCCTCGCTACACTGTGAGTGCGATGATTATTTATTTAAAAATGGGCTTTTGAAGGGGAGCTGTGGACCCGCTATACCACAGGATCACCTGTGACATTGCCTTCACATTGTTTTCCTTTTATTTATGATCCCGTCGAGCAGATCAGACACCCAGGCAAACAACACTGAATAATCAATAGCTGCAACCACTTTGCCCACCCCCACTCCTCACCTGAGTCGGTTTTGTCTGTGTTCAGCAGTATTTCCCAAACTCAGTCCTGGTGAACCCCTGTGGATGCAGGGTTTTGTTCCAACCAGATTCCTAATCATTAATGCCGGTGAAACTCATCCGGGATAAGTCGGTTTTTCAAACGCAGCCGTGTAGCAGATTAGTCTAGCAGGATGTAATAATCCGAGATGAATGCGCGCCCTCGCGCTGAGTGAAAAGCCAATATATATTGAGTCTACAAAACATGATCAGCAAGTCTTTGATAGGCTGCAACAAAATGATGAAAGAACGGGCACATTTTTTTCACACGAGCTGGGTGGGTGTTAGTTAGTTAATTAGTTACTCGAAGGATTTCAAGATTTAATATACACAAGCGGTAACACTGTAAAAGTGGCCCAAACCAGAAAAGACGGCTGGCAAAAAGTGGCTGACAAATTAAACGTGTGTGCATTGTACTTACTGAAAGCAGCGTTATGGATTTTGCAAATGTTCATTTTTTTCCCTCTGCTTAAAATCATTAAAAAAGCAGCGTGATTATGCGGCGTATACTACGCCGCGAGTTGGTATGCAGCGTGTAAAACAGTTTGTTGCGGATAATTTGCCTTTTACTTTAAGACGAAGACAATTTCCTGTTAGATTTGCCTTTGCGGTGACAATTGATAAGGCACAGGGCCAAACTTTCAAAAACATGGCTAGCGGCTCATACGCTCGCACTGATTATGTCCCTGCCCTTTGTACGCCCCCCCTCGGTACTACCATGGTCGGATGACTTGGTGGATTATATATAGAAAAGCAGCCAAAACCACAAACAACAATGAAAAGTCTACGTGACTCACACATGCATATGGACTGTGCAAAGAGGAAAGCGACTCAGGTGACGAGTTGGGTGTGGGCACATGAAATGTTACTTTTCTTGGTGATTTATTACATTTCCGATTTTTCAAATGTTAATTTTCTCCCTGTGCTTAAAAATCATTAAAAAAGCGGCCTGATTATGCGGCGTATGGTACGCCGCGGGTTGGCTAGTATATATATATATTGTAGCAGTTGAGGTATGCTAGAATTCGGGGCCCGTCCATGCTGTCGGGAGAGCTCCTCCTGGCGGCCTGGGGGTGAGGGCCGGAATATGAAGCCGGCCATCCACCACAATATATTGTCACACACGTGTGTTTTGGAGACAACTAAAGAGCTTGAATACATGTAATTCCATGCCAGACCAGGGGGTGGTGAAGTGCACTAATTTTCCCTCTCGATCTTTTGCAGACCATTCTAGGGAAATCCCGCCCGGCTCTGGGGAAGCCAATGACGTCCCTTCTGGTTCCGGTACTGATGACATCACTTCCTTCGTTGGCCTTTAAAGCCGCCAGATTACCTGAAGAGAATCTGTCTGTTTTGGACTCAGTTGAATGAACATGTCTTTGATAATTAATTCGTTTTGCAGCCATAAACAATTATACCGGTGGCTGCTCCAAACCTTCGCAATGTCTGATGGTCATTTTTTTGACAATATATATATTATTTGTTATGCTTTATGTATATTATTAGACAATGTCATGCACGTGTGAGTAGGAGAACATAGTATGGACCAAGCAAAGGTAATTCCATGCCAGGCCAGGGGGTGTTGGGGTGCACTAAACCTTCTCCTGTTATCTCTGCAGACCAGCCACGGGTAAACCGGGTTGACTCAGCATTGATGATGTCACTTCTGGTTCCGGCAACCAGGACGACATCACTTCCGGTTCTAGGTCTCCAAAAGAATGTCGCTTCCGGTTCTGGTGTACAGACTGATGTCACAAGAATGTCACTTCCGGTTCCCCACACATCACTTCCGGTTCATATGCATCACGTCCGGTTTGATTCCTTAAAGCCGCCATCTTTGCAAACCTTCAGCAATTCATTTCCGGACTCCAACAGAGAAACATCTCTTGTTCAAAAATCAACCCATTGCAGCCAGGGATAATATATGGGTGGCTGCCCCAAACCTTTTGAAGTGTGTCGAGTTTGATCATTTTACAGCATTTATAAATGAAAGAGCTGTGTGTGTATAGATAGTCCTCTCTGCTCACGCTCAAGCCACTAGATGGCACATGAATGCACATTTAAAGTATTTCATGCACCTCACTTCTCACTACGATAGACCTGTGTGTAGCAAATGCTGCCAGACAACATCGACGTTGTGCTAATGACACAGATGAAGAAACAAAATGTTGAAAGGAAGCCAACACTGTAGCTCAGTGAAACACTTCAGTAACTGAGGGCAAGGCTTGAAGTTTTCACTAAAAACATCGTTTCCTGGAGACAGAGATTAATAGGACTCACGTGCCAGCAACACGGCTAAGATATGGTATCACCAGTGTCTTCTTACTAAAGTCAGTGGGACTGCAAGCACAGGTAGGTCCACATCCTCTGCACTGAGTAATTCTTAAAACCATATATAGGGTGGTCCAGATCTAACCATGCAACTTTTAATGCAATGCAATGCAATAATTGCATAATTAGATCTGGACCACCCTGTAGTAAAACTGCTAGAGAGTCTTTGGGTTGTTTTTTGTCCAGAAGACCACATGAAGCTATTATAGTACAGTGATCCCTTGCTATATCGCGCTTTGCCTTTCGCAGCTTCACTCTATCGCGGATTTTATATGTAAGCATATTTAAATATATATCGCAGATTTTTTGCTGGTTCGCGGATTTCTGAGGACAATGGGTCTTTTAATTTATGGTACATGCTTCCTCAGTTGGTTTGCCCAGTTGATTTCATACAAGGGACGCTATTGGCAGATGGCTGAGAAGCTACCCAACTTACTTTTCTCTTTCTCTCTTGCGCTGACTTTCTCTGATCCTGACGTAGGGGGTGTGAGCAGGGGGGCTGTTCACACACCTAGACGATACGGACGCTCGTCTAAAAATGCTGAAAGATTATCTTCACGTTGCTACCTTCTGTGTGCAGCTGCTTCGTGAAGCGACATGCGGCACGGTGCTTCACATACTTAAAAGCTCAAAGGGCACGTATTGATTTTTCACTGTTTTGTTTTTCTCTGGCTCTCTCTCTCTCTCTCTCTCTCCCTGCTCCTGACGGAGGGGGTGTGAGCTGTCGCCTTCAACAGCTTTGTGCCGGCGGTGTTTCGCATACTTAAAAGCCAAACAGCCCTATTGATTTGTTTGCTTTCCTCTCTGTTTCTGACAGCCTGTGCTCCTGATGCGCACTCCTTTGAAGAGGAAGATATGTTTGCATTCTTTTAATTGTGAGACAGAACTGTCATCTCTGCCTTGTCATGGAGCACAGTTTAAACTTTTGAAAAAGAGACAAATGTTTGTTTGCAGTGTTTGAATAACGTTCCTGTCTCTCTACAACCTCCTGTGTTTCTGCGCAAATCTGTGACCCAAGCATGACAATATAAAAATAACCATATAAACATATGGTTTCTACTTCGTGGATTTTCTTATTTCGCGGGTGGCTCTGGAACGCAACCCCCGCGATGGAGGAGGGATTACTGTATTATATTTTTTTTGGTGTAAATATGTTTTATCTAACTGCCTTACCCTAACCTTTCTTATTTCTATTTGTCTGTTTTATTTCATTCTGTCTGTTACCTGTTATTAGATGCAACCGAGAAGGCAAATTTCATGTTTTCTTGTGTAAACATGACTAAATAAAGAAACCTAAACCTAAACCTAAACCTAAACCTAAACCTATAGTATAGGTATGTTATATAGTTCTAGACACTTCAATTTTCATTGTGATATCTGAAGCTGATTGTCCTCTACAAAGTTATAAAATTTCCCACTGAAAAGCACGGGCAAATTTGCGAACTCGCTCATCTTAAAACAGAAAAATGTTCTGTGTGACTTCGACTAGGAATTAGTTTACTATTCTAATTTTACCTTGAGAGTGGCTTGAACTTGTATATTTTGTATATTTTCTCCTTTTACTCGACTGGCAGCTATTTAGACTATGCAGTTGAGTCAGACACCAGACAGAGCGCACGTGTAAACAGCTCATGCAGCAGCGCCCTTCTCCTGCTGCTTTACTTAACTTATTGTTAACTAAGAGAGGAAAAAAAAACAAAAATCATGTCACTTCTCTGGAAGTAAATGGAAGGGGAATGAAATAATGTAAGCACTAACTGTGCTAAGCATCTTGAAATCTGAGTAATCAACACAGACCTCAGTATTAATGTTTACAGAGCATCACACAATGGATACCTGCATGTCTATGTTGTGTGCCATTTGGTGTCATAAAAGTAGAGTTAATGTTTGTGATGCGCCATCTATTGGAATAACAGAGACATAGCAACCGTACGGACACACAGACACACAGGTAGACACTTATCCTTTTATTATGGTGCAGAGGTAAGACTGAAATGATTGAACAATATTATCTGCAGATTATTACTGTAAAGAACCAATGTTATCAACCTGCAGCTAAATGATGTTTGAAGTAATTAAGAACATGGGAAAGGCACAGCTGCCATAACCGATATATAAGGGGTGAGCCGGCACACTTCAGTCCAAACGATATACTGTGGTACAGCGGCTCCGCGGCTCAGAAAGAGGTGGCCTTTTTAATAAATAAATGATTACCTGAAGCACCTGCACGCGAGGGTGGGGTCTGCATCAATTGCTTCACTGGCTTTCTACGGTGTGCGAATGAGAAGCTGCGGCCATGAAGTCAGATAAGAAAGAGACGGCATGAAGAATGAAAGGGAGAATGGAATAGAGAAAAGCAGAAAACCATCCATTTTCCAACCCGCTGAATCCGAACACAGGGTCACAGGGGTCTGCTGGAGCCAATCCCAGCCAACACAGGGCACAAGGCAGGAACCAATCCCGGGCAGGGTGCCAACCCACCACAGGACACACACACCCACACACCAGGGCCAATTTAGAATCGCCAATGCACCTAACCTGCATGTCTTTGGACTGTGGGAGGAAACCGGAGCGCCCAGAGGAAACCCACACAGACACGGGGAGAACATGCAAACTCCACGCAGGGAGGACCCGGGAAGTGAACCCAGGTCCCCAGGTGTCCCAACTGCGAGGCAGCAGTGCTACCCACTTCGCCACCATGCCGCCCAAGCAGAAAACCAGCAAGAAAAAAAAAGAGGAGGTTAAAGGAGGAAGAGATGGCAGGAGGGAGAGACGACAGGAGGCAGAGTGAGCCGATGCGAGTAAATGAGAGAGAAGGCAGACAGCTGGGAGGAAGCACCTGGAGGGCTTTTCCTGCAACTATACAGGTAACATACAGCAGCGTGGCATGTGAAGGGCTAGGGAGGAATACAAGGCTCAAATGTCAATAATTTATTTAATTTGGACAGAGTAATTGTCCATTGAATTGTAACACTCACAATCTTAGTCTGGTTTTGTTCATATTTATATGGCATTTGGATGGATTTTCAGTATCTATCTATCTATCTATCTATCTATCTATCTATCTATCTATCTATCTATCTATCTATCTATCTATCTATCTATCTATCTATCTATCTATCTATCTATCTATCTATCTATCTATCTATCTATCTATCTATCTATCTATCTATCTATCTATTTGTTTCCATCTTATGTGTCACCTTTGGCTTTACTTGGCTGGAAATACATCCATCAATTTGTACTTTGGACACTTTCTTTCACAACACATGTTTCTGTTGTGCAGTTGCCCATGTTGTACATTAGTTACGGTTATTTTAACTCTTAGAACATGTTTACCTGTCAAGGTAAGCATCCTGGGGCAAGATCACTATGTAACTTTTTGCCATTTTTGTTTTGTCTTATACTTTTTTCATATCTCTGTTTCTATTTGCTTATTTCAAATTGTGATTGTCATGAAAATTGATTAACTTAAAACTTAACTGTAACTTCAACCTTTTGCAGTTTGAGCCAACTTGAAAAACCTCAGATTTCCACCAGGGGGGAGTTGAAGGCTATTTAGAAATCTGTCTCTCAAACCTTAGGTGGGGTTATGTCTGTATGTTAGACACTCGCATGCAAAGAAAGAATAACACAAAGACTTGGGGGTCCAAGTGTGCGATTTGCAAAGACAGAGTTATTTATTAACAATGTGAAATAAACTAAAATACCTTCCCAACTTGGCCAGGTGTATTAGATAATGGCTAAGCATGAAAGACAAAGCCTCCATATGAATTAAAGACAAAATGAACAATGCAAGCAAAAGGTGACACCATTTACATATATAAGAAGTAAAGCACATGTGCCCCTGCATATTGAAGTGGGACAGAAATGTGTGACTCCAAGTATTCCACACACCTCTATATATATTGTAGTACTGGGCTGTATAGCGCCCGACCCGGCACAGACTTGCACAGAGGCACATGTCAAAGGAACAGAAATTTTTTATTTTTCTTCAGCCACGGGGCACGCCTTCCCCGAGTCCCACAGGCCCAACAAAGTCCCCAAAACAGTTTTAGTCACAGACCACACTATTCCTCTGGCACCACCAACACTCCTTCCAGGCAACCTCGTCCTCTTCCTCCCGATTCTGGCCTTGAGAGGTGGTTGCTTGCTCCTGGTGCTTGCTCACCTATTCCCAATTGCACTCCCGGGTGGGGCCGATGATTAGACCAGCTGGGCTTAACGATCTCTGCCACGCCCCCTGGCGGCCATCCCAGGTCCCCACAGGGTTGGGGAGAACTCCATCTCCCATGAAACCCTGTGGGAAACTGAGGCATCATCGTCAACCAGGGAGGCTGCCACCAAGCGTCCCAGGGGAGGTACTGAGGAGTCTATGGCTGCTCCCCCAGGAACATAAGCAGAAGGGCGTCCCGGCCGGGCAGGGGACCCGGCGGCCCACCACAATATTATATATATATATATATATATATATATATATATATATATATATACAGTATTTATATATATATATATATTGTCACACACAAGCGCATGGGGAGCAGCTTAAGGACCCAATGTGCCATGCCAGGGGACAACGGCGGGGTACTAACCTCTCTCTCTCTATTTCCTCAGAAAAGACTAGGCACCACCGCCGTAATCACACCCGGACGACTCCAAGAAGTGCAACACTTTCAGGTCCCTTTCTTTCCTCTGGTCCCCCTTTGATGACATCAGCTACCCATCCACCACCACGTTTTCCCAGCATTCCACTGTTTTGATTTCCGGTCCACCTCCATATATTGTCCGTCCACCCGCCCTTCTATGTCTGATGATTTGTACTGATTATTTGACCTTTTCGTTACAGTATACGGGGCCTAAAAAACCCAAACCTTTATGCATTTGTGATCTATCTATCTATCTATCTATCTATCTATCTATCTATCTATCTATCTATCTATCTATCTATCTATCTATCTATCTATCTATCTATCTATCTATCTATCTATCTATCTAATGTGTGTTTGCCTTGACCTCTGACCCTGACCTTTAACACCACCAACGAAAGTTTGGGCTCTAAATAATCCTCTGACCCTCTAATTTATAGTAAATATATAACTTTCAGGGTGTACATCACACACTTTCAATAGCAGAGCTTGTTTATAAGGTTGTGTTTTTAGCAGTTTGCATATTTGGCTTATAGGAAATGACTCATTTTGCCACTACATTCTCCAAATGACGGAGGTGATGTATATACTCAGAATGTGTGAGGTATGTTTAAAGGTTGGTGCTCTGTGGCTAAAAACCAAATTTGAACTGTGTATTTTATTGGTACCTGTCTGTGGACTGCTATTCATCCTCCATAGGACGTTTCACCATCTGTGAACATCCACCTCAATATCTGGTAATTTGTGTCATCCCTGCCAGAGTACAGATGTGTAAAGTTTTGTATGTAAACACTCGGTGTAGTGTCTAGTGGCACCTGGCTATAGACTGCTGCTCATTCTGCAATGCAGGAGGTTTCAACACGTCTTCTACCATAAGCGACAACATCCACCTCCATTCTGCTAATTTGTGTCAACTCTGCCAGAGTACACATGTATGTGCTTGTGGACAGGAACAAGCCCCAGAAGTGTTTCAGAAGTGTTTAGATGTCAGGCTGGTGAATCTGCTTTGTGAGGACTGTGACATTGCCACCCAAGGTTTAAGATGGCGCAGAGACATTCACACCTTTGGCCAACGCACAAAGACTTGTGGTCAGTGTGCAAGTTGCAAAGACAGAGAGTTATTTGGTTTATGAATGTTGTGAAATAAACTTAACTTGGTCTCATCATAGTGAAGCATGTGCGCTTTTTACACTTTTGTTAGGGCCTTATTATTAATTGTTTCATGTTTAAAATAATGAAGGTGTCAAATCAGTACATTAACTAATGTGTAATTACACAACCCTCTAAGAAAGAGAAAAAGCCTCCTTATGACTATGAAATTTTTTGTAAAAAAAAAACCTTAAGACAAAATGAACACGGCAGCAAAAGGTGTCACTATTTACAAGAGGTAAACCACATGTGCCCCTGCATCTCTCTCTCATTTTATTTAACTATTAAAAATATATAGAGAGAAATAAAAGATCCAAATCTGTCCGCTTTTCATGAGAGAACTACTTAACATATGTAGATTGGGTGTTTTTTTTTTTCTATAATTTGTTTGAACATTCTGGTTGATTTTGCGACTTCTGTCATCAGGCTTTGCTCGAAGGAGCGATTTTATTCGTGCTAATCTGAGAACGAGGCTGTGGGCCAAGGGGAGGAGGAAGCGTGACGTCAGGAGTTGGGGCCCTCTTCACTCATGCGCCAGCCTCTCAATCGGTCTACCTCTGGCCACATTTTGGAGAATATCTTGCCACCACTTAGCTAGCGATACCTGTTGTTTGATTCTTAGTTTGTACTATTTCACTACTACGCACGGGACAGCTAGTGTATTATATAGTGCCTTTTCTATGTAGGATTCCTATGTACAGTATAACAGGCTGAATCTGCTTTGGGATGTGAATGAAAAGATGACCTCCATCAATACTGCCACATAGGAGGAAGTGAGAAATATTTATAGTTGGAAAGCCCACTCACTCTATGAATCACGCAAGTACAGAGAAACCCCCTCTAAACCGGTCCCTTAACAGAGGTGTGAAATGCCACCCTGGTCAGCCAGATTAAATCCTGGGGGATGTTCACACTTTTAATGTCCACTTCTCATGTTGTCGTCTTCTATAATAAAGTATTTCATCAACTACACAAAAAGAGTAAAATAAAGGCACATTTGCAGTCCTAAGTCAGCCAGCTTTCATCGCGGGTGGATGTTCACAGTTTTTTGCTTTAGGGTTATGGGAAAGCTGCAGGGCCATTTCTGAGACCTCACAGGCTGACTGCTTTTGTATTCGCACAATCAGTTCCTGAATATAAAATAACCGCTGTGATTTGAACCGTGACCTGTTTAGTGGTACCTGTCTATAGACTGCTGTTCATTCGCTCCCTAAATGAAGGTGGTTTCACCACATGACAACATCCACCTCACATCTGGTAATCTGTGGCAAGCCTGCCAAGGTTCACATGTTTGTATGTAAACACTTGGTACGTAGTAGGGACAGTGGCTGGTGGGGAGTTTGACTGGGGTGGTACACCTGCCACGCTGTAATGCCGGTGTTCTAAGGCGAGCTTGGAGAGGCCAGAAACCTCCTGTGGAGCAGAAGGGCAAAAGCTTGCTTGATCTTGATTTTTCAGTTTAAGTACAGACCACAAAAGTGGGGCCTCACGATCCTTCTGGGTTTTTTGGGTTTTATGCAGGAGGTGTCATAAATTTACCACAAGGAAAACTGGCTTGTGGTGGTCAAGCATTCATACAGACATCTGTTTTTGATCTTTCAATGTCTGCTCTTCCTATCGATGTGAAGCAGAATGTATGGCTCTAAGTATTCCACAAACCGTCAAAGATATCTGCTGTGATAGTAGGGGGCACTGTCACACCTCCAAACCCGCAGACAACACATCCAAACACCAGGTAAAATTACCAATAATTAATTTATTTTAACAAAAATGTGCACAAAGCACCTCCACCTCCACAATACCCAATAAACAAATATAATCAATAATAAACAATTCCTCCACTCCACCCAGCAGCTCTGTCACACTTCCTCCCAACTCCGGCTCAGTCTCCTGGGTTTCCCACAGTCCTTTTTATAGTCGCCGACCCGGAAGTGCTTCTGTCCTTCAGTCCATGTGATTCCATAGCACTTCAGATGACTTCAGGGTCAGATGAAAACTCTTCTTTTCTTCAGCCCGGAAGTACTTCATTTCTTCCGTCCCCTTGACAAGGTAGTACTTCCGGGCCATAATAGAAACACTCGTGCCTCCCTGCAGCGTCCCCTGGCAGCCCCCACGGTATCCAGCAGGGATGTGCAACTGAACTCCATTGCCCATAATGCCCTGCGGGAATTCAGGGCACCTCCATGTTGCAGGGAGGACTCCCTCTAGTGGCCTGGGGGTGTTGGCCGGCCATCCCTCACACTGCATAAACTACACCTCACCGCAAAGTTCTTCTCTTTATTTAAAAAAAATAAAAAAACACAATGTATTGACTTCATGGTCATCATTTTAAACATGGAGCCATAAGGAACACAGCCTTAACAATAGTTTAAACATGACAAAGTTCAACAGACCATACATTAACTTAATTTTAAAATCATATCTCTCTATTATATAAAAAAAATCCCAAGATGTGACTTTCTCGGAGAGACACTTTCACATCCGGCAAGATGAGACTTTGTGCGAAGAGATTTAACCATGCCCGGGGCCGGAAATAAAAGACAAAGAGTAGAAGACAAAGTAGAATGTTGTAAAGAGGTTCAAAAACATTGGCGCGATACACATGCAGAGCAGGTTAGAGATTATGAAAGTACTAAAATTTGAAAGTCTCAAAAAATGATAGTAAAGATCGCATTAGCGCTAACAAATGAAAATTATTACTCGGTGAAATAATGGAACAGCAAAAAGAGATCAAATATACTGTTTGGCTTTAAACTTTAAGTCGGTGACTTGTAGATCGTCTAATTCGTGTTGCCATCGGGGAAAAGTAACGTTTCTTCCCAATGAAGAGATGTATCCGCGAGAATTAAGATTTGTTGTTTGATGAAAGTGAAATCCACATACGCGAGTGGCAGAGATGTGAAGTGGCTGGCATATAGTGCAGGCCGGGGGGGTTGGCAAGTGATGCCCCGTAGTTTTTTTTTTTTAAAAAAAAGAACTAGTTGGTTGCAGTCATGATTTGATGGGCCCCATCAGGTTCAAATTCTTTGCATTGTTTTAAAAATGAGTTTTTTTTAATCCTCATATCAGACCATATAGTAACTAAATCTTAAATCCTAGTTTATATCCATTCTCAGTAATAGATTTTACATGGTGTAATGTTTATTAAAATGTAACTATTTATTTATTCACATTTATTACTCTGTCCATACACTAATGGGCTTTTAAAGATTATATAATTAAGCTTTTATTGATGCTTTACTGCGGTGGGCCCGGGATTTGTTTCCTGCCTTGCACCCTGTGCTGGCTGGGATTGGCTCCAGCAGACCCCCGTGACCCTGTAGTTAGGATATAGCGGGTTGGATAATGGATGGATGATGCTTTACTACGGATTTTATAAGTTTTGATAATGTTTTCATCATTGCTATAAAGTGTGTTGCAAGGAAATATTTATAAATTCTTTGTCTGGCAGCATAGGGGTGTTTCACCTAAGGGGCTGTGACTGGATAGCCCCCTTATAATCCCTTCCGACAAAGTCAGTCAGTACAGGGTGTCACAAAGTTGACAACACTTCATTGTGACTTTAAGAGAGATTCTTTGAGGACTTCTTTCAGTAAAAATATTTTACACTCTTAGAATTTGATATGTTTACACACTTTCACCTTATTTTCTGTTTGGTTCCTATCTCTGACAGTAATTGGTATATATTGTGTGTTTAGATACTTTAGCTGCATTTGTCCAAAATCGCAAAAGTTCTCCAGTTTTTAGTTTGCCTCATAGGATGAGCGTTACGTGTGTGTTTCAAGTAATTCCATAGACCAAATATCTTTGCTTTAAAAGTTTTAGCAAATTCAAAGCAAAACAGTTTACACAAAAACAGAGAAATTGGTATTACAAAGAAAAGTTGTTGTTTAAAGAAAGTTCTGTTTAAGGCTAGCTTATCTTGTCTCATTTCTCTCGGTTTGGTCTTTCAGTCCTATTATGATAGGCACGGTCAGAAAACTGTGTGCTGATCTCCTATTTGTAAACTTAACAGTCTATGCTATCAATGGGACTATTTCCTGACTGTCTTCATTAACACTCTGCTTTACAGGAAAGTTCCATTTCATGTTAACTTGCAGGGGGTAAAAGACTATACCATAATCTAAGTTGCTATGAGAATCTGATTAATTTCTATAGAATCAAACACTTGTATGAATTTAGATAGATAGATAGATAGATAGATAGATAGATAGATAGATAGATAGATAGATAGATAGATAGATAGATAGATAGATAGATAGATAGATAGATAGATAGATAGATAGATACTTTACTAATCCCAAGGGGAAATTCACATACTCCAGCCGCAGCATACTGATAAAAAACAATATTAAATTAAAGAGTGATAACAATGCAGGTATAACAGACAATAACTTTGAGTAATGTTAACGTTAACGCTCAAGAATCCTGGGTAATCTTTGTTGTATTTTCCATTTCATGATGCGCCAAGTGTTGTCAATTGATGAAAGGTCTGGACTGCTGCTCTTGTAATAGACGCAGTATGCAGTTTAGCATTGTCTTGCTGAAATATGCAAGGCCATCCCTGAAAAAGATGTTGTCTGGATGGGAGCACATGTTTCTCTAAAATGTTTGCCTGTGCATTCAGTTTGCTGTGCCATCCACAAATGCAGGTTAATGCTCTATTGTGCATTGATTTCTGAAAGTGTTCCTGAGCCCACAAAGTGATTTCCATTTGAGAATCGGACTTATTTTTAATGCAGTGCCATCTGAGGGTCTGAAGATCATGAGTATCCAATATTGATTTTAGGCCTTTTCCCTTGTGCACAGATTTCTCCAGATTCTCTAATCTTTTGATGATATTGTGTACTGTAGATGATGAGATATTCAAAGTCTTCAAAATGTCCCTCAATGTAAAATTAGATAGATAGATAGATAGATAGATAGATAGATAGATAGATAGATAGATAGATAGATAGATAGATAGATAGATAGATAGATAGATAGATAGATAGATAGATAGATAGATAGATAGATAGATAGATAGATAGATAGATAGATACTTTATTAATCCCAGGGGGAAATTCACAAATTCACATTATGAAGTTGTTCTACAATTTGTACATGCAGCTTTATGCAGATTGGTGACTCTCTGCCCATCTTTACTTGTGAAAGACTCTGGGTATAAAAAGAGCATCTTATAGAGGCAGTCATGTCACTGCCCTGTTGCCAATAAACTGAATTAGTTTCATAATGTTCCTCCAGCTATTTGTTTAAATACCACTTACTTTTCCAGCCTTTTGTTGCCACCTTCCCAACTTATATTTGAGACGTCTTGCCACCATCAAATTCAATATAAGCTAATTTTTCATGAAATAAAATTTAGCAAATGTGGGTTCACATACAACCCCAATTCCAATGAAGTTGGGACGTTGTGTAAAACGTAAATAAAAACAGAATACAATGATTTGTAAATCCTTTTCAACCTATATTCAATTGAATTCACTACGAAGACAAGATATCGAATGTTCAAACTGATAAACTTTATTGTTGTTTTGCAAATCTTCACTCATTTTGAATTTGATGCCTGCAACACATTTCAAAAAAGCTGGGACAGGGGCAGCAAAAGACTGGGAAAGTTGAGGAATGTTCAAAAAACACCTGTTTTGAACATTCCACAGGTGAACAGGTTAATTGGAAACAGGTGTTTGTCATGATTGGGTATAAAATGAGCATCCCCAAAAGGCTCAGTCGTTCACAAGCAAGGATGGGGTTAGGTTCACCACTTTGTGAACAACTGCATGGGCAAATAGTCCAGCAGTTTAAAAACAACGTTTCTCAATGTATGATTGCAAGGAATCTAGGGATTTCATCACCTACTGTCCATAATATCATCAAAAGCTTCAGAGAATCTGGAGAAATCTCTGCACGTAAGCGGCAAGGCCGAATACCAACACTGGATGCCCGTGACCTTCGATCCCTCAGGCGGCACTGCATTAAAAACCGACATCATTCTGTAAAGGATATTACCACGTGGGCTCAGGAATACTTCAGAAAACCATTGTCAGTTAACACAGTTTGTCGCTACATCTACAAGTGCATGTTAAAACTCTACCATGCAAAGCGAAAGCCATATATCAACAACACCCAGAAATGTCGCTGGCTTCTCTGGGCCCGAGCTCATCTGAGATGGACTGACGCAAAGTGGAAAAGTGTGCTGTGGTCTGATGAATCCACATTTCAAATTGTTTTTGGAAATCATGGACGTCGTGTCCTCCGGGCCAAAGAGGAAAAGGACCATCCGGATTGTTATCAGCACAAAGTTCAAAAGCCAGCATCTGTGATAGTATGGGGGTGTGTTAGTGCCCATGGCATGGGTAACTTGCACATCTGTGAAGGCACCATTAATGCTGAAAGGTACATACAGGTTTTGGAGCAACATATGCTGCCATCCAAGCAGCCTTTCATATCTTTTTCAGGGACGTCCCTGCTTATTTCAGCAGGACAATGCAAAGCCACATTCTGCATGTGTTACAACAGCGTGGCTTCGTAGTAAAAGAGTGCGGGTACTGGACTGGCCTGCCTGCAGTCCAGACCTGTCTCCCATTGAAAATGTGTGGCGCATTATGAAGCGCAAAATACGACAACGGAGGTCCCGGACTGTTGAGCAACTGAAGTTGTACATCAAGCAAGAATGGGAAATAATTCCACCTACACAGCTTCAACAATTAGTGTCCTCAGTTCCCAAACGCTTATTGAGTGTTGTTAAAAGGAAAGGTGATATAACACAGTGGTAGACATGCCCTTGTCCCAGCTTTTTTGGAACATCAAATTCAAAATGAGTGAAGATTTGCAAAACAACAATAAAGTTTATCAGTTTGAACATTCGATATCTTGTCTTTGTAGTGTATTCATTTGAATATGTAGGTTGAAAAGGATTTGCAAATCATTGTATTCTGTTTTTATTTACGTTTTACACAACATCCCAACTTCATTGGAATTGGGGTTGTAGTAAAATGTCTCCCTTTCAACATTTTATTCACAAGTTTTGCAAATATTGCATTCTGGTTTTATTTACATTCTATACAGCAGCCCAACTTTTTTGGAATTGTGGTTGGTATGTACTGTCACAAACTCGACTCAGAGTCATAAAAAGGTTTGGGGCAGCCACCCATATAATTGATTTCCTGGCTGCAAAAGTCATTTAAGTGAATACAGCACTGATGTGCACACAACCGAGTCCGAAACAGAACTGAGGGAATAGGGAAAAGGTGGAGGCTTTTAAAGGGGAAGACAGGAAGTGAGGTCAAAGGGGTCGGGGTGATGAAGGTCTTCAGCCATAGGTTCGAGCCCGGACGTGACATCACAGGGGCTGGAGCTGGCAAGGTCTCCTTCCATAGGCTCGGTCCCGGAAGTGATGTCAAGAGGGTCAGATGGGATCTCCCGTGAATGGTCTACAGGAAAGGGAGAAAAAGAGTCAGTGCACTCTGCCACATCCTGGTATGACTCAGAACTGCCCTTATTCAAGCCCTTTAGCTGCCGCCCATCCGCATGTGTGTCACAATACATTAATTAAAAAACAAATGAGAGAAGAACTGAATCACATTTAAGTTAATCTATTTTACAAAATTGATCAAATAGCAACTTTTTTTTCCCCTCTGCAGTGGTCCCCAGTACCACAAAATAATTCATTGCCTGATTTTTGCAGGAAGCCACAAAGTTTTCTGTGCATCTGGCAAGGACGTGCATGAAGAACAGCCCGCCAGTGGAGAGAGAAGCAGGTCTTGGCATTCTACACCCACAATCTGAAGGACTCCTTGACCCGCTGTGTCTCTAAGAATTTCATGGATATCTTTTCCAAACATCCCACTACTTCACCTCTCTAGCAGGTCATTGACCAGAAAAGGGTTGTTTTTGTTTTGTGTTGAAAAATCTGCCTCAAGTTTGCCCTCCTGCTGTTTTTGGGGACAGGTTCCGGATAGGTCTGCTGAAGAAGGCTCCAGCAGTGATGGAAAAGTTTACGTGCAAGAGGACCCCACTTGGCAAAAGTAGGTGACAAACTGAACTCCATTAACTTCTGTTGATGTTTTAAATACTTGCTTTCCAGATAATGGCAGTCGTTTTCTAGCCAAGTGAGGGTGGAGATGAAGTATGGCCAGAATTTACCAGAAGTTTACAGAAGAGAGTAGGCTTCTTGCTGGCTCCAAGGACCATTTGATAAACATGTTCCATGTCACCAACTGCCAAGAGGAGGTGAGATTTTACATTCAATGCATGTGTTTTCTTTAATATGTTCATTCATGGTTAACTGATTGTCTGTTTCTAGGTGGCTGAGATGTGTTCATCCGGAAGCAGTGGAGCCAATACTGGCCTTTCTGCATGAGACAGTCATGGCCACAGACTTCCTCAAGGCTCTGAAAGACTCATTGCTCTCTACTGTGACCTGCCTCAACTATGTTAAGTTGTCACTTACATCCAAGTTTCCATGGAATACTCGCAGGAAAACCTTCTGCTGAGATAAAGATTATATCAACTTCCTGAATTGTCCGGGAGCACAGCAAGGTGGAAGCTGAGAAGAGGCACACTTGGCTGATGAAGGTCACACAGGACTTCAGAGTGTTCGGAAGGTTCTCAGTGTGGCATAACCTCACTTTCTGGAGGTCTACGGCCACCTAATGCAAAACCAGGAGATGATGGCCTAAAAGTACTACCTGGAGGCTAACATAATGGGCCATGTCCAGCATCCAGGGGTAATTGAGGGTCCGTGAGTGGCTGGACCGCCAACGGGATGGATAAAGAGTTGCTGTGAAAGACCACAAGACTGCTATGACAACCTGATTGGCATTTGTCATTTTTGGTGGAGGAAGAGGCTGTAAGTGTAACTGTGTGCATATATTGCTACCTTAAATGAGAATGGAATGTCCGCTAGTCAAGTGCACAGGTAATTGTTTCCTTTTCTTGTCTTGCAGTGGATGGAGATTCATTCTGTTTGGCAGGACTGTGAAGTTGACAACCAAGACAGGTTGTTCCTGTCCTCCAGAGGAGGACCCATCAACAGTGGCACAAGTGACATGCAGAACCTTCACGAAATGTTTGCAATTTTATTGGATTTAAAATAGCACAATTTTATCTTCATGTCGAATTTTTTTTGTAAAGAATGTCTGTGCACCCCATGGTTTTTCAGGTTCAATGTGGTCATCATGACAAGCACAGAGGAAAGTGGTGGAGACCTTTTTTCCAGTGCTCACTTTACCGGTGAGCAAAATGGAATTTGGTAAACTGCCTAGCGCATACCACAGAGGTTGCCGATAGCCACTGACATGGCCAGGAGGATGTGGTAATGGCTGACACAATCCACATGGTCCATGTTCACATCAGTTCAGTCAGCTCCAGCGAGGAGGTCGAGGAATACCACGGTTCAAGCAGAAGGGCTCTTCCGCAGCCAAGAACCGCGGAAACAGATTTTTCAGCTTTTGTAACAGTGTTCATGTTCCCTGCCTACACTGATGGCCAGCCTCCTACAAAGAAGATGAGGAAGAAGGCTGGTCTCAGTGAGGACCGCTCCTGCTATGACAAGTGGAGAGCCTGCCAGTATACAGCGAGACAGAAATACATTTTGTGTGATGTTGCACTCTGACCATTTGGACCTTGTTTTCTATGAATTGTACTTTTTTTTTGAGGGGGGGGGGGGGGGGGGGGTGATAAACAGAAGCAGACTCTGTCAATTGTCTTTTAGCCCTTTTCTGTTGTCCTGAGCCAACCCTGAGATGGTGCAAAATAAAAATCGAGAGTCAGGAATGGGTATCAAGTTGCCAAAGACCGAGGAGTTCATCAGCCTCTGGCAACCAACCTCAAAGTGAAGTGTCAGAATCACCAGGGCTGTCAATCATCTGTGATGGGGGGGGGGGGGGGGGGGGCTTCAGATGGAGCTATGTTTTCTTCTTTTTGATTGGAGGGGAAAGCAATGGCTGATGCTCAAGCATTCCCATGTGAGTGTCACCCAGGAGCTGAGACATTCGGCAGGAGAATTCCTCACTCCAGGAAGGGGTATAACCAGAAGCCATTGCACTGTAAGATCCCTGTTGATGGTGCAACCATGGACACAGTTTTATTGCAGGCAACCAAGGACATTGAGGTGTAAAATGAACTTAAAATTTCACTATGGGTATCCAGAAAGTCATTTGGACAAGAAAGCTATGAACTGACCTGGCAAGGCGAGTAGCCTCTGGTTAGAGTCTGGGATGCAATTTTGCACATTCCTGTATATTACCCAGTGTAAACATGTGTATAACCTCCATGTTACATCTTGATGCTCCTAGACCCCCTGTACTACCTCTCATATATGGAAGTAGTGCCACATTTTGCTTGCCTTGTGTGTTTTGTTTTTTTTAATTTTGTCTTTTCAGGGAAAAACTGTTGGGGTGCAGACTATCCCATATGAAGAAACACATTCCACACCCAGGTCCTCTCCAACAACCCTTAGAAGATAATCTCTTTCTTGACGACATGATTTTAGTCCTAATCGTTTTCTATAATACTGTATTAGGATGTCATAATTCTGTAGTGACATCACCGATGAATGTGCAATGTTTCAGCTCTATATCCATCCATCCATTTTCCAACCCTCTGAATCCGAACACAGGGTCACGGGGGTCTGCTGGAGCCAATCCCAGCCAACCCACCGCAGGACACACACAAACACACCCACACACCAAGCACACACTAGGGCCAATTTAGAATCACCAATCCACCTAACCTGCATGTCTTTGGACTGTGGGAGGAAACCGGAGCACCCGGAGGAAACCCACGCAGACACGGGGAGAACATGCAAACTCCACGCAGGGAGGACCCGGGAATCGAACCCAGGTCTCCCAACTGCGGGGCAGCAGCGCTACCCACTGCGCCACCGTGTCAGCTCTATATAATAAATCATTATCTAACTTAAAAATTTGCATTTATACCACTTTGCCCTTTTTTTTTTTTATTTCCTATTTCACCCGTAGATGTGCACTGTATTAGAACCAAGTAGAACCCAGCTTGGCTCAGATGGTGTGGCAGTCTTAACTGAAGCAGCACCTCCAGATTGCAGCTTTGGTCATTCATGTCAACTCCTCTGTCTTTGACAATGTTAGAGAACATTCTAAAAAGTCAGTTATTAAGCAGCTTAATGATGACATGAATGAGCATTCTGTTCTTGACAAGTTTTCAGTCAGGGTTTAGAACAAACCATAGTACAGAAACTGCAAAAGATTTGTGAGTTAATGGGGACAGAAGTCATATATCATCTGTTCTTGATCTCTAACTGAAATGAGCATGTGACTGCATATAGTGTCTTTCACTTGTGGACACCATTCTAAGGTTCCAAACATGTAGAATGTGGTACAAATATTTTCAGCTTTCTACTATTAGAGCTCAGTAAGACTAGGGGATTCAAAATTACATGGTGTGTCAGTGCTGGGGGCTTGAAGTTGAGACATGTTTGACTACCTTTCTAAAAGATAAAGATATTGTACAATATGCTCTGTGTGTATGTATATGTATGTACAGTGGTGTGAAAAACTATTTGCCCCCTTCCTGATTTCTTATTCTTTTGCATGTTTGTCACACAAAATGTTTCTGATCATCAAACACATTTAACCATTAGTCAAATACAACACAAGTAAACACAAAATGCAGTTTTTAAATGATGGTTTTTATTATTTAGGGAGAAAAAAAATCCAAACCTACATGGCCCTGTGTGAAAAAGTAATTGCCCCCTTGTTAAAAAATAACCTAACTGTGGTGTATCACACCTGAGTTCAATTTCCGTAGCCACCCCCAGGCCTGATTACTGCCACACCTGTTTCAATCAAGAAATCACTTAAATAGGAGCTGCCTGACACAGAGAAGTAGACCAAAAGCACCTCAAAAGCTAGACATCATGCCAAGATCCAAAGAAGTTCAGGAACAAATGAGAACAGAAGTAACTGAGATCTATCAGTCTGGTAAAGGTTATAAAGCCATTTCTAAAGCTTTGGGACTCCAGCGAACCACAGTGAGAGCCATTATCCACAAATGGCAAAAACATGGAACAGTGGTGAACCTTCCCAGGAGTGGCCGGCCGACCAAAATTACCCCAAGAGCGCAGAGACGACTCATCCGAGAGGTCACAAAAGACCCCAGGACAACGTCTAAAGAACTGCAGGCCTCACTTGCCTCAATTAAGGTCAGTGTTCACGACTCCACCATAAGAAAGAGACTGGGCAAAAACGGCCTGCATGGCAGATTTCCAAGACGCAAACCACTGTTAAGCAAAAAGAACATTAGGGCTCGTCTCAATTTTGCTAAGAAACATCTCAATGATTGCCAAGACTTTTGGGAAAATACCTTGTGGACTGATGAGTCAAAAGTTGAACTTTTTGGAAGGCAATTGTCCCGTTACATCTGGCGTAAAAGGAACACAGCATTTCAGAAAAAGAACATCATACCAACAGTAAAATATGGTGGTGGTAGTGTGATGGTCTGGGGTTGTTTTGCTGCTTCAGGACCTGGAAGGCTTGCTGTGATAGATGGAACCATGAATTCTACTGTCTACCAAAAAATCCTGAAGGAGAATGTCCGGCCATCTGTTCGTCAACTCAAGCTGAAGCGATCTTGGGTGCTGCAACAGGACAATGACCCAAAACACACCAGCAAATCCACCTCTGAATGGCTGAAGAAAAACAAAACGAAGACTTTGGAGTGGCCTAGTCAAAGTCCTGACCTGAATCCAATTGAGATGCTATGGCATGACCTTAAAAAGGCGGTTCATGCTAGAAAACCCTCAAATAAAGCTGAATTACAACAATTTTGCAAAGATGAGTGGGCCAAAATTCCTCCAGAGCGCTGTAAAAGACTCATTGCAAGTTATCGCAAACGCTTGATTGCAGTTATTGCTGCTAAGGGTGGCCCAACCAGTTATTAGGTTCAGGGGGCAATTACTTTTTCACACAGGGCCATGTAGGTTTGGATTTTTTTTTTCTCCCTAAATAATAAAAACCACCATTTACAAACTGCATTTTGTGTTTACTTGTGTTATATTTGACTAATGGTTAAATGTGTTTGATGATCAGAAACATTTTGTGTGACAAACATGCAAAAGAATAAGAAATCAGGAAGGGGGCAAATAGTTTTTCACACCACTGTATGTGTGTGTATATATGTCTATGTGTGTATGTGTGTATGTATATATATATATATATATATATATAATATAAATATTGTGGACACTAGAGGCGCTGTTGCCCCGTTGAACCCACCAGACATATGTCCAGGACACACGCTTAAAAGCACCAAGAAGATTCTTTAATATTTTCTTCAATAATAGTGCACAAAGCACCGCACACTCCACAATTCACAATAATAATACAATAATACAACTCCTCCACTCCCAGCAGCTCTGTTCCTCTACCACCCAACTCTGGTTCAAACTGCTGGGCTTCCCATGATCCTTTTAAAGTCCATGACCCGGAAGTATTCCTTCTCCGGGTCTAACACCTTCTTCAAGTATCCCGGAAGTACTGTGGGTTTCCGTCGTCGTGACTCCGAAGTATTTCCGAGTTAGCGTCATGGTAATATTCCCCGGGTTCTTGGTGAGCTCCCTCTGGCGGCACCCACGGCACCCAACAGGGCCGAAGAGACGGATTTCATGTCCCATACTGCCCTACGGGAATCCGAGGAACCATTTTGATCCAGGGGAGCTGCCATCTAGCATCCCGGGGGATGTAGTGCCCTGAAAAGGCTGGTTTCTTCTGTTGAGGGACGTCCCGGCCAGACTGAAACGCCGGCCGCCCATCACAATATATATATATATATATATTATACTGTATATATATATATATATTAGTGTGTGTGTGGCCTGGGTAAGTTAATATGTTAATTTTTTGCATATTAATGTGGCCTGCTTAACACATTAAACTATTGCCAAATTCATTGAGCTAAAAGCATCAAGCTGGCATTTTCATATGTGTGGGTTTGTTTACCATCTCCCCCCCCCCCCCCACCTTCATTGTACGTTTCTGTAAGAAGATTGAATCAATATATTCCATAAATGCTAAATAGGTTATCATATATTAGTGGCACTAAAACCAAAATCTCTCCCTAGTATCTTTATATTTAACATGCCAGTCTACCAGGTAGCTTGCAGTGCTGACTGCCCCGATATAATGACAAACTTCTATGAAATAGAAGTGTAATGATTATCCTTACCTATTATTCCAGCTTGCAGTATCTTTGCTAATTTATGCAAAGAACACAACATAACCATGCAAGTGATGCATGGGGCTTTAACGCATGGGCACTGGCTGGAGGGCCACAGGGGCCCACGATGTTTCTGATGTCTATGTATGTTTTCTGTTTTGCTATCAAAGCAGAGGCCCCAGTGCACTACTTTGGCAGAGGCTTATGATGCTGTTAAGACGGCCCTGTATGTGGTGTCAGTTAAGTGAAATGGCAGCTGGGAAATATTTTTTTAACATGCCAGGAGTAAAGGTTTTGATAGAGCAGTGTTTTTCCCAATACAGTGTGGTAGTGGTGGTGGTGGCACATTTTTGTAATCCAGAAAATCCCAAGGCCCACCACGATTCTACCAACCACACAAGCATTAGATCTCTTAGACATGCTAAACTGTCTGAAGGGGTGGAACAGGGGGCAGCAAAAACGGCTCGGAGATTGTGGTTTGCAGACACGGCACTGGTGTAGAGCAGGGGTAGGCAAAGTCGGTCCTGGTGAGCCGCAGTGGCTACAGGTTTTCATTCCAACCCAATTGCTTAATTAGAAACCAATCATTGCCAATCTCAGACCTTATTTAATTTTATGGCTTGTTAGTCTGTGCAATGTAAGGCTCTTATATCGTAGATTTTTTTCCTTTCCAAGGATATCATCCAAATGATATGAAGCCTAAAACAGATCATTTTCAGTCTGTCACATTTTTCTATTAAGTGTTTTATTAAATCAAACAGTGCATGATGAACACACACAGATGTAATTGGAAAAAAGCTAGCTGGAGAACTGCTGGCTGCTTTGTCTTTTACATCTTATTGCTAATAAGGAGCAATTAAAACACTGAATGCAGCAGTTTAAGATTGAACATAAGCAATTAAGGTTGGAGAACCTTAACAAGCGAGACCACTAAAATGAAGCATTAAAATGTCACTTAAGCAATATGTGCTTCATCAGCAATAATTGAGTTCTCGTTAAGGAACTGGGTTGGAACAAAAACCTGCACATACTGCGGCACTCCAGGACCGACGTTGCCTACCCCTGGTGTAGAGTATGGTGTTTTTTTTTTAAATCGCTGATGGTGATGCACAACTAAAGACAGTAGTATCTGAAGAGTTTTTAAAGTACAGTATGCTTATTTTTCAATTAAATCGGTCATCAGCAGTGCATTTAAAGTCGACAGTCGTTTCGATAGTTTAATTTTTACTTTGACACGTCTGTGTTGCATATGCTATGCCAGTCTGATAATTGATACATTTACCTCATTTTCTTATTGCCTTCTTTTCAACTTGCCTTTGAGGAAGGCATTCAAATTCATGTTGTACTTGCCCACGTAGGAGTTAGTTAAAGGGTCCGACTGAAGGTTATTTAAGTTTAAACTTAAATTCCTTTGTGTTGATTATATATTTTTTGATTCAGTGTGTATTTACTTTATGATTTGTGTATTAATTTTATAATTACATGTTCTAATGTTAGATGCTAGATTACATTTTATGTATTTAATTATTTGATTACCAGCCTTCGTAATATAGACAGTAGGTGAAATAGTGGGATGGTTATAAGGAGCCCATTCAAGATGGTAAAACCAAAGACCTCACAAAGCCCACTGTAGAAGACTTCACCTGTTTTGATCATGGCCGCACTGGTCTCTCTGTTTGTGTTCATTCACAGGGCTTCAGAGTCAGTTTTCAAAAGAAAATCAGAACCTAAGCTCATTTCAGCCTGGGCTTACATTTCCTAATGCTTGACTTTTTAATCTCGCCCTTCATCTTCTTTCATGGCAGCTTTTCTGCCCCAGTTCTGTTCCCTTCTTGCCATTCTCTATGTGTTACTTGCACTTTCCTTTTAAGTTGGAGATGTGGCTGTGGGTCAGGGCCTGATGCCCACTCCAGCTGTGGGACATGGAAGCTGGAGCGACTCACCAGAGCGCCAATGCAGAGGCCTAGAAGGCACAGTGAGGCATCCTGCTGGGGAGCCTTGGACCAGAGTGCCATGAACCTGGCAGCGGGAGTCAGAAGCTTGGTGTGGTACCCTGCTGCCAGTGAGGGGCAGCTACAAGGGCACGAACCTAGGAGTAGAAGATTTGCACTGCATGCTTGGACACTTTATGACTTTATATATATATAAATAGAAGCACTGCTGCTATTTTGCACCTACTCCTTGCTCTGTATGTCCTCAGGCACTAGGCTCATCCATCAGCTACATTATTGGCGGTAGCGGGTTCAAGATGCTCCCAGGAAGGACCTGCTCAGTCACATATACTCCCTGATCACATAATGCAATGCAACACAAGACAATATTAACACAACTTAATATAACCCAACAGAACATAGCATTATACAACACCATACAAGCAGCACAGAGCATAATACAATCTAACAAAACACAGCATAACCGAATACAGTGATCCCCCGCCTATCGCGGAAGTTACGTTCCAGACCAATCAGTGATAGGTGAAAATTCGCGATATAGAAAGACCACATAAATACACATTTTATTTTATAGTTTAAGCCTTAAAATACCCCTCCCACACACATGTAAACTTATTAAAACACACTTTGTAAACACATATGATATGTGGATGTTGGGCTAAGGATATGAATAATATCTCTCTATTATAAAAAAAGTCTTGGCAGGGAGACCAGGGAGATGAGGCTTGATCTTCTCAGAAGACAATTGACATTCCGCGAGAGACATTTTAACATCACGCAAGACAAGGCAGTGAGACAGAAGGACAGCTGCTGTACAGGCTTTTAAATGATCGACGCACAGAGTGACAAGCAGAAGCAGCGCAAAGCCAGTAGCTGATCCGCCCACTTCTGCTTAGCGTGCGTTCAGCACCCCCTCTTCACAATGTGTGCGAGAGAGACGCAAAGTGGCAGGAGCGAAGCGATCGAGACCAGATCATCTCGGAGAGACGCTTTAACGACACACAAGACTAGTCATTACAACCTTAGGAAGCAAAACCCATGAGATGGTGACTTTTGCACGTCACACCCTACTTACAAACAATTTAAAACAAGTTCACTGACATCTAACCTAGCAGCTGTTGGAATTCTTTTGGCAGACACACTTCAGGTGCTCCCAGCTCTTAAAACAATGACAAGCAGAACATGCAGCTCGCCAGCAACAGCAACAGCAAGCCAGCAAATGATCTGAGCACTTCTCCTTAGCGTGCGTTCAACCCTCACATCAAACCCCCCCCCGTCCTCCTCCTAGATGCGAAGTGGCAAAATGAGAGCTGCTGTACAGGTTTTTAAGTGATTGACACAAAGAGCGACAAGCAGAATACACAGCTGGCCAGCAGCAAGACAGCAGCTGAACCGATCGCATCTCTTTAGCCTGCGTTCAGAACCCCCCCTTCACAACACGAGCAGCGTTAGAAGTCCCGTGAGAAAGAGATTTAACCATGCCTGGGGCAGGCAATAAAGGACAAATATTGTTTTTACAAAAGTTTTAAAGTAAAAATTTAAATAATGCATATGTAACAATCTCTTTAAATTGTTTATCCAGTAAACCAAACCCGGGGGTGGGCAAGCGAAGCGAGCAGGGGGTGGAGCCCCCTATTAATTATAATAATAATATTCATAAATCCGCGATGTAGCGGGGGAGCGATAGCTGAGCCGTGATATAGCAGGGGATCACTGTATAGTGTACTATAACCCAACCAGGGCCTGTGCCACCATTAAGGTGAATAATGCATTTGCTTATGGTGCTGATCATAATGGGGTGGGGAACCCAGCCAGACGGGCCAACTACTGAACAGCTTCGCCTAGTGTACAAAATGGAATAAAATCACATTATATCATAAAACAGTACAACAGAACTAATGTTACAACCCACCATAACGCAACAGCAAACTTAGCATAACATAACACAGCAGAACAGAACCTAGCATGATATAACAGAATTTTGCATAATTCAACATAAAACACAGCATTATAGAACATAGCATAATACAACATAACACATCATAACAGAATATAACATGGCGCGATACAACTCAACATAACCCAACTGAACATAATGAACATGGCATCTTACACTACAACAAAACACAACATAGCACAACACAATGTAATACCACAATGCATAACACAGCACAACATAACATAACGCCACCTACCTGTAGTACTCCCCATCAGCGTCGTGGGGAATTGGGGCCAATCCTACCAGCATTGGACGTAAGACAGAAACCAAACCAGAATGGAGACCTGTGTGAGATGAGAAAGTAAACTGGAGTCACCAGATCAAAAACTCGCACAGATATGGAAAGCAACAGGCAAATCCCACACAGGTTAAGACCCCTGTGAGAACTGACTCCAGGTTCTAGGACAGGGGTGGGCAAAGTCATTCCTGGAGGGCCGCAGTGGCTGCCGGTTTTTGTTCCAACCCAGTTGCTTCATAAGAAGTGCTTATTGCTCAAGTAACAATTCTGCTTGATTTTAGTTGTCTCACTCATTAAGATTTTGAACCCTTATTGCTTATTTTAGTCTTAAACAGCTGTAGTCTTGGTTTTTAATTGCTCCTTATTAGCAATAAGACACAAATGATAAAAGAGACCAGCAGTTCTCTATTTAGCGTGTTACCACCCGTGTGTATTTATCATGCATTATTGGGTTTAATGAAGTACTTGGAAGGAAAGTGAAGAGAAAAAAGTGAAGGACTGAGAATTACTCATCCATTTTAGCCTTCAAATCATTTGGATGATATACTTAGAAAGGAAAAAAAATCTAGGATATGAAAATGACCTGACATGGCAGAGTTAAAGCACTAACAAGCCATGAAATTAAATAATTGACAAGAATTTTCTTTTAATTAAGCAACTGGGTTGGAACAAAAAGCTGCACCCACTGCGGCCCTCCAGGACTGACTTTGCCCACCCCTGTTCTAGGAGATGTGATGCAGAAGTCACCACTGTGTCCCCATTAGCCACCTTCTATGGGAAAGTGCAAGCAAACATTGTTACTGTTTTTAAATGGTGGTCAGCATGATAGATGGCGTATATAACCGTGTGCACTGACAAACCATGGCGGGTTTCTAGGGTCCTTGTTGTCCCGTGTACAGAGGACAGTAAAATTTACACTTGCATGTGCTCCTCAACATGCATCACACCACAGAAGTAATGCCAATAGCACATGAGCCCCCCCACAGCAGAGAAGAAGTGCCCAAACTCATTCAGTTGCCTGTGGGCTGCTGCTCATTTCTGTTGTTGTGCTGATGAGTCAGTAAATCAATAGCAGTTCCGCCTGGAATTAAAGCTCAATTAATGGCTACTACATTGAAGTTAATCACCATGAAACGTGTAATCAGATTAGACATTTATTATGAAGTGTCAGTAAAATGCCTGTCTGGAAAGGATCCACAGCACATATGGGGAGTGCAGCCATGAGGCATCGGCGTATGGATGAGAGCCACATAGCGGAGAAAGAGCACAGAAAAGTCCAAATTTCAATAAGTTACTCAGTTATTGGTTTTATTTGAATTAAAAAAAATTGTAGACAAATGACAGTTTGTCAGCCACCCCGACCGAAACACACACACACACACACACACGTCTTATTCATTCATCTTTAGCTTTGTTTTAGGCTCAGGCACAAACTGAATAATTGAGGGTAAGCTTTCAGCCACTGTCTGTCAAAATGCCTTTGTGGGTGAAGCAGTTGAATTGCCTAGGGAGTCAAGGGTGGGGGGTGTCAGGGTGAGATCAACAGTTGCCCACCTTAGGGGATCAGAATTTACAATAAAAAGTTCTTTTATTATCCCGAGCTTGACTGACATGCTCAGTGCAATTATGCAGATGTCTGCTGCAGGCCAAGTTCTGCCTACTGAAGGGAATTGCAATTAAAGAAGTGTCTGCGTCTGGGAACAAAGGCACTCGCATCTCGGTGCCTTGACTTTGCGATTAAAACTTTTTAATAAAGAAGACTGCCTTTAATTTATTGTGAGGAAAACAAAATAAAAACAAAAATATATGTGGATATGTACAAGAGTACATCAGCAGTTTATGTGCACATGCTGACTAAAAATGACCGTTTTCCTTTAACTCTTTCGGGGCAGATGTTGACTTTTGTCAAAAGGAGGGGTAATCAACTGTAAATGGTGGCACCGTTACATTTCAGTTGGACTCTCTTGCTAGAAGGAGTGTTAAATTCATTGGTTTGACTGAGATTCCCTGCGCTCGCACAAGTAGAAAGGGGCAAACAACGACAAAAATGGCATTGATCTCTGGCGAGAGATAGAAGCAAATGTGTAAAGCAAAATACTCCGTGGAAGATGTTTTGCACATTATCACTGAATTGGACTCTGACTTTTCAGACTCCGATCTTGATTCAAGTGATTGAAAATGAATGTAAGGTTCCCACTTCAGTTGATCGTGGTGCTGAGCAGGTTTGTGTAGCTGACATGCCTATGGCAACGTTCGTCTGGGAGGACCGCCATTTACAGTGACAAGGGGTACAAACTAAATAACAATGCACTACGACCACCACTGCTGCCTCCGTCCCCCGCCACGTGAAGACAGCCTGGGAGCCAGTGTGCCCAAAGCACGCAGCAACAAATGTTTTATGTTAATTTCTGTGTGAAACCATTGCTTTGTCTGCTTGTCAGAAAAGTGTGTTTTTTGGAAAAAATATTCAGCCCTCAAAGAGTTAATAGCACCTTTCAGGGGGACGGCCATTCCTTACTCCACATTCAGCTTTAGTTTACAATAAAAAATCATGACTTTTGGTTCATATAGTGGAACAAAGGTAACATTAAAAATCACAGACTTCTGATTGCAAAACTAACATTAAAAAATGTATAAAGTGCTATCTAAAAGCTGAATGAGAAGCATGGTGTCACAAAAAGACTCCAGACAGTTAAAAAGGTTTGGGGCAGCCACCCGTATATTATGATCCTGGCTGCAAAAGGTTGAAAAATGATTGAGTAGTTTACAAGACTGAGTCCAAAACAGAACTGAACACATGGAGGTAAGATGGCGGTTTTAAGGGCTGGTGGAGGAAATTATGTCATCAATACCGGAGCCAGAAGTGATGTCATCAGCGGTACTGGGGACTGGCGGGATTTCCCAGGTTTGGTCTGCAAAGAACTGAGAGAGACAAGTCAGTACACTCCGCCACCCCCTGGTCTGATATAGTATTACACTTACAGTGCATCCGGAAAGTATTCACAGCGCATCACTTTTTCCACATTTTGTTATGTTACAGCCTTATTCCAAAATGGATTCAATTCATTTTTTTCCTCAGGATTCTACACACAACACCCCATAATGACAACGTGAAAAAAGTTTGCTTGAGGTTTTAACAAAATGTGGAAAAAGTGATGCGCTGTGAATACTTTCCGGATACACTGTACTCAAGCCCTTTAGCTGCCTCCTAATCGCACGTATGTGACAATGTCAAACAGTAATCAAAACTCCTGAAATGGTTTAACTCATACGGTGAAACAAAAGTAACATTCAAAATCAAAGATTTGTGATTGAAAGAAATCCATCCATCCATCCATTATCCAACCTTCTATATCCTAACTACAAGGTCACGGGGGTCTGTTGGAGCCAATCCCAGCCAACACAGGGCACAAGGCAGGAAACAAACCCTGGGTAGGCCGCCAGCCCACCGCAGATGAAAGAAATTATAGAAAAAAATAAAGATTTTGATAGTGCCTTTCAAAGGGGACTGTCTCGACAAAGCTTAACAATCAGCTTTCTTTTATAGTTAGAGTCATACACTTGTGACCACAAGGCCACAAACTAGAAAAACATGGTGTGATATAGTGACTTTCAAAGGGAATGACATTAAAAACCTCAATCACTGTGTTTTACACTGAACTTTAGCACTTAAAATAATTTGGGGAACACCAAGATGAAAAGGTAAGATTTAACATCAAAGATAGTTGACTGGTAGAAGATCTAACATGAAACAAAAATTTACAGCATAAAGTGCCTTGCAAGTGGACTGCCACTCCAAAGTTCAACAGTCAGCTTTATGGTATGTAGCAACTTTGAAGTGTATGGACACTCCAGATCTGAACAATCACAATTACAGTATATAGCGCCTTCTAAATGATCTGCCTCTCCAAAGAATCAGATTTACAGTATTTAACACCTTCCAAGTGAACTCCCACTCTGAAGCTGAACAATCAATTTTGTTCTCAAATGGAAACAATAACTAACATATATTTGGATCACACCATTGATAAAATGTATATTGTAAACCATATATATATATATATTATGGCAAGTGGCTGGGGGTGGTACCCAGCCAGGACACCCGGAAGGACAGGAGGAGGGATTACGCCTCCTCCAGACCATGAGGGGGCGACTGCCCTGGTGGCTTTGGGGACCATGGGAACAGAGCTTAGAAGCTCAACTCTATAGGGGCCCATGGTCACCGCCAGGGGGCGCCCAGATGCCAGGAGAGCCCTGGTCCTCAGCATTATGGCCACACCCGGAAGTGCTGGGGGGACAAAGACCAGGGACACCCGGAGTGCTTCCGGGTGCACGGCTGGCACTTCCGCCACACCAGGGAGTGCCGGCAGAAGATCATTGGGAGGCACATGGTGCACGTCAGGGTGAAGATGAAAGGGGCCGCCTCCCTCCATACTCTCTATATATAAAATCCTAAGACTAAAAGTGCAACAATTTTATGTGACGTTTTCATGTCTCGTTTTTTGTCAAGCTTTAAATCGGGCTTATTTGAAAACCTACATACAGTATATATGTTTGGTATCATTCTTTTCAGAATTTATTAAACTTTAATCTGATGTTGTTAGATTTTCCAGATTCTTATTCTGTTCTTAAATTATAAACTAAAATATCAAGAAAGTTGTGGTTTTAAATATCAAGAAAGTCGTGGTTTTTATTTTTGATCGAGTAAACTTTCTTTCACAGGAACAAACTTTAAAACAGAAAATGATCTATTCATATCACCAGTGTTTGTATTTAGGTGATTGTTAGCTGAAGGTGGAGTTACGATGACCCATTGCATACCACTTTAGTTTTCACGTGATTTTTCTTGTTATATAAATGCGCCATTTTTTAAAAAAAGTTTTTTTTTATCTATAAGAATGTCAGTTAAAATGACTGGATCATTTATTTAGTCTCTTAGAAATACTCATCGAGCATAGTGGACCTCAGTTTAACGGGAATACTCCAATCAGTAAGAGAGTAAATATTTTATTCTCATTTCACTGATTTTTACTCTTTATATTTATAGAATTTTGTGGTTTTGACTCCAATAAATAATAATTTTTCTTTTGTACATTTACAGATTTTACTAATATACTGGCTGCAACTGGCTAGGCCTGGCCCCCTAGTATATATATATATATATATATATATATATATATATATATATATATATATATATATATATATATATATATATATATATATATATATACTGTATACTGCTCAAAAAAATGAAAGGAACACTTTTTAATCAGAGTATAGCATCAAGTTAGTGAAACTTTTGGGCTATTGATCTGGTCAGTTAAGTAGCAGAGGGGCTTGTTAATCAGTTTCAGCTGCTTTGGTGTTAATGAAATGAACAAGAGGTGCACTAGAGGGGCAACAATGAGATGACCCCCAAAACAGGAATGGTTTAACAGGTGGAGGCCACTGACATTTTTCCCTCCTCATCTGTTTTTTCACTCATTTTGCATTTGGCTATGGTCAGTGTCTACTGGTAGCATGAGGCAATACCTGGACCAGAGGTGGCACAGGTAGTCCAACTTCTCCAGGATGGCACATCAATACGTGCCATTGCCAGAAGGTTTGCTGTGTTTCCCAGTACAGTATCAAGGGCATGGTGGAGATTCCAGGAGACAGGCAGTTACTGTAGGAGAGCTGGAGAGGGCCCCTCGTAGAAGGTCCTTAACCCATCAGCAGGACCAGCATCTGCTCCTTTGGGCAAGGAGGAACAGGATGAGCACAGCCAGAGCCCTACAAAATGACCTTCAACAGGCAGACCACTAGTGTGAATGTCTCTGACCAAACAATCAGAAACAGACTTCATGAGGGTGGGCCCTGTGCTCACTGCCCGGCACCGTGGAGCTTGACTGGCATTTGCCATAGAATACAGAATTTGCAGGTCCACAACTGGCGCCCTGTGCTATTCACAGATGAGAGCAGGTTCACCCTGAGCACATGTGACAGACGTGAAAGGGTCTAAGCTCATGTGACGAGAGTATACAGGCAGTTCCTGGAGGATGAAGGAGTTGATACCATTGACTGTCCCCCATGGTCGCCTGACCTAAATCCACTAGAACACCAATGGGTGGGACATTATGTTTCGGTCCATCTGACGCCGCTTGGTTGCACCTCAGACTGTCCAGGAGCTCAGTGATGCCCTGGTCCAGATCTGGGACAAGAAAACCCAGGAAACCATCCGTTGTCTCATTAGGAGCAAGACCCTAACAACCCCCCCGATATTGTCAGGTATGCATACAAGCATGTGGTGGCCATACAAACTACTGAGTATGATTTGGAGTTGCTGCAATGAAATTTCGTCAAAATGGACTCGCCTGCCTGCCAGCCGCATCATTTTTTCATTTTGATTTCCAGGGTGTCTTTGAATTCAGCCCTCTGTAACTTGATAATTTTCATTTCCATCAAACGATGTGACATCATTTCGCTCCTAACACATTACCCAGTCCATATCAGCAGAGATATCCAGCAGGATTCCTTTTACAATTGAGATCTAATCTGTTTTCAGCAGTTTATATATATATATATATATATATATATATATATATATATATATATATATATATATATATATATATATATATATATATATATATATATATATATATATTGTGGTAAAGGCGCTGTATAGGCGTCAACCCAACACAGACTGACAATGGAGGCATGTACAGTGCATCCGGAAAGTATTCACAGCGCATCATTTTTTCCACATTTTGTTATGTTACAGCCTTATTCCAAATTGGATTAAATTCATTTTTCCCTCAGAATTCTACACACAACACCCCATAATGACAACGTGAAAAAAGTTTACTTGAGGTTTCTGCAAATTTATTAAAAATAAAAAAACTGAGAAATCACATGTACATAAGTATTCACAGCCTTTGCCATGAAGCTCAAAATTGACCTCAGGTACATCCTGTTTCCCCTGATCATCCTTGAGATGTTTCTGCAGCTTAATTGGAGTCCACCTTGTGGTAAATTCAGATGATTGGACATGATTTGGAAAGGCTAAAATCACTTAGAGATCTGTACATAGACAATGTCTTTGCATCTTAGGAACAATTACACTCTAAATTTAAGTTCCAGCAACACATTTCTTTCACTACCTTCAAATTGAAACTTAGTTAAACAGAACCTGCCCATTTTTCCTCACCTCCCACCTAGCCTCTATTCCAGAAAAAATATTGATCAGTCTTGAGGACTCAGACAGCATTTCTGTAATATATAAAAGCATTTTAAAGTCCCTCCCTTTCAAAGATCCCAGAGTGCAGTGGGAAAAGGATCTCTCACTCAACATCTCAGAAGGGAGTGGAAGGCAGCCATGCACAGAATTCACTCGAGCTCCATATGCGCAAAGCATACAATTATTCAACTCAAAATTATATATCGAACGCATCTCTCTCTTTTAAAATTGTCCAAAATGTTTCCAGGACAAGATCCAACCTTTGAACGCTGCAATCAAGCTCCAGCCTCGCTGTGTCACATGTTTTGGGCCTGCACCAAATTAACATCATTCTGGACAAAAATCTTTAAATGCCTTTCAGACAGCCTTGGTGTCCCAATCCCTCCTAACCCACTAACAGCTGTGTTTGGTGGGCTCACAGAGGGGCTTAAAGTGGAGAAGAACATACAAACTGTAATGGCCTTTACTACACTATTAACACGGAGACTTATCTTGCTCAGCTGAAAGAATCCTAACTCTCCTCTTTTAAGTCAGTAGGTAACTGATGTTATATACTATTTAAAACTGGAAAAAATCAAATTCTCACTTAGAGGATCTGTACACTTTTTCTTAAAACCTAACAGGATCTGATCAATAACATTTTAGAATACGCATTTAAATTGAAGAAGTGGATTCTCTCCTCTCTTTTTTTATTCTATTTATTTTGATTCATTTATTTATTTACATATTTTTACTATTATTAAAGTTTTACTCTGCTCACCTAGCTCTCTTTCTCATGGGTGGGGGTCCATTTGTTTCAAACCTAGTTTTGTTAAACTTGACTTGCTTGTATGGAATGTAATTTGATATTAATAAAATAAATAAAATATTTAAAAAAAAAGATCACATTGAAAGATTTGTGACTGCAGGACCATCTGACTAGAAATCAATCAGCTATTGAGGTGCCTTTACGAGTGCACCACTATCTTTTAAACTTAAAATTATTAACAACACAAATGACGACACACTAAATATATTTTAATATTCATTCTGTTTTGTTTTATGTTAATGAGTTCCAGTCTAACTGAGTACAGCAAAGTTCATAACTCAGATACTGTATATACGAGGGTTGTCTGGGTTCCGCGCAGAATTTTATCTTTGTTGAGTGTCAGCCTGTCGAAACCTGTTCTGCTGTGTAGAGGGATTATTCAAGTGGTTGCATGTTTTTGTTCAGATGTTTTGCTCCCTCTCTTCCTTCAGAATGAACACGAGAAGCAAATGAACTGAGAGTGCGCAGCCGGCGCTAGCGGCGAAGCTCCAGACTCCGTGCGTGCGTGACTTTTGAGTGATGATTTTTTACGACTTTTCTGATGGTTTAATCTGCTCGGTGGAACGCACCATGTTTGCCATCTTTTTCAACATCGATGGCATTGTCGCGTCAATTCCGCTGATGGAGGGGACAACTGTCACCTCTGAGTGGTACACCACTCAGTGCCTGCCTGACGTTTTTTCTGCGATGGCTAGAGGCTGGTCCAAGAACTTGCAAAGGCACTTTTTGCATCATGACAATGCGCCAGCCCACACGGCTAATGCGACGAAGCATTTCATTGAAGACAGTGGTGTCAAGGTTTTGAATCCGCCACCCTACTCGCCTCATCTTGCACCATGTGACTTTTGGCTCTTCCTGAAGGTGACAGAACCCCTGCGAGGCCACAACTTCGAAACTCGAAAGGAACTGATTGCAGCTGTCAAAGAACAGCTGGACAACCTCCCAAAGACAGCCTTTCGCGAGTGTTTTGCGGCGTGGGTCAGAAGAGCCCAAAAGTGCATTGATGTTGGCGGTGAATACTTGGAAAAAGTTTAAAAAGGATCGAAGTACATGGGAAAAATAGAAAAAAAAATCCTTGGCTACTTATTTTGAGTGATTCCGCGCCATACCCAGACAACCCTTGTAAGTTTGTTATAATTCTATTTTCATTTTGATGTTTTTATTATTATTATTTTTGCTACCTGTTTGTTGTGTAAAGCATTCGTCATCACTCAACCATTTTGGAATTTGGTTGCTACGATGCTGTGTGGTGCCAGGGGGACTGGCCACAGTTTTATGACAGCCATCTTATGTGAGGCAAAGCCAAATGTTGTTGTGGTGCCCAAGCTGTAGCAAGCGGAAGTCCTTAGAAACTGGAACATTTCTCTTAAAGTTTCTTTTTGAGATTTATTTATTTATTTAAATTGTTCTTGACTTTTTTTTTGCTTTGAGCCTGAGTTCATTCTATTACCTTTAGGTGTCAGTCTTTAAATGTTTTGGGTATGAACTGCTCAACTCTGACTAATCTTCTTCTATACACAGCCTCAAGTGTAAATATAAAATTAGGTAACCTTTTGTCCCTTTATCATGCTATGATTTAAATCCCAAAAATGGGAAGGGCAAAGCTGTAATAAATCTTCCCACACTGTAGCAAGTGCTTGAAACTTCAACTCCCAGCAGTCCCTGCAGTGGCTCTGATTGGTCATCTGCTCAGGGTGCAGGGGCTGCTGGGTACAAGGAGGCTGGTGTGACATTTAAAAGGGGGCTAGTATTACCATAATGGGGAGAAGTCTTTTGTGTTTTGTGTCTGGAGTTTCTTGTCTGTTTGCCTTCCCGTTTTGCTACCTGTGGATTCTTGTTTTGTTCTGGATCATCTCCTGTTTTGGGTGTATGGACTGTCTGGTGTCTTCCTGCTGCATAAGGACTGTCTGAGAATTTGTTGTCGTCTTGTGAAGAAAGGAGCTCTCCTGATCCCATTCATACATATACACCATTATCCCATCAGGAAATACCGGTAGGACTGACCTTTTCATTTATATACAGGGTGCTAATCTCTGGACTATCTACCTCCTTCATTTCATTTCATCAGTTTCCATTTTTCATGGTTTGTTATTGTCAAATTCGTGTTTATAGTACATCGCTGTTTGTAAGAGGGAACTGGGGTGGGATTGTTGTTTTCATTTATTATTGTTCAATACATTCTTTAATTGCCGTTATATTACCGGTTGCTTTTTTGTGTCTACTTGTGAGTGTGTGCAGGTCGGGCCAAGGCTGGGTGCGTCCCTGGAATCTCCACCGAAAAAAATAAAGAAATCACCGTCTCATCGACGGTGTGAATCTTAGTGGCACCAGACTGCTACAACACTCAAAGGAGACTCTTAAATAAATCTTTAATAATTAAGTCAAACAACAAATGAGATGACAATGAATGCGATGCTATGGAGCTTCAAGGTGAAATAGATGAGCTCTCCGAAAAAGGCTTTGGGAGCAGATTTTGATCTTACTTGGTGTGCCCAACAGAGGCTCCACACTCTTCAGGTAGGCTTGAAGGCACTTTCTATCTTCAGCAAAAATCAACTCTAAAAATCTCAATGTATGTGGCTCCCAGATGTCAGAGGGGGACATTTTTTTTGTGCACTGGGTGGTTCCATTAGGCACCCATTGTTGGGACTGGGGGGTGAGAAGTTAAAAGGCTGTCTTCAGGATGTATTTATTTGCTGTACTGCAAAGGAGTCACCACTTTGAAGTTTATGGCTGGTTGAGATTTACAAACAATACCACGTGTGATAACAGAACTGCTGCTTCCTTGGAGGATCCTGGATAATCCAGTTACTGATTGTGTCAGGATTGTTTGTGTAAGTATTTGCTGTATTGCAAAGGAGTCGCCGCTTTGAAGTCTGGCCTTGGAGGATGTCTGTATTTACCTGACTTGGAAATATTGGTTTCTAATCAGCATATCTGTACTTATTCATGATTGGTAACAATTCCTTTTTTTAACTTGTGTTTTCATTAATTGTTAAACCCACGAAATGCAGATGTACCATTGTTTAATCTGATTGTCCAGAACTGATAATGGCAGGGACTGAAGTAGATAAAAACTCCTGGCAGCAGAAGGCAGAGGGGACAGTCCACAGAAAACGCTGCCAAGGCACTCGGACAGAGCACAGGGGCTTGCAGGCAGACAAAGGTACCTGGCTGGCACGACGTGAGGCACAAGGACGGCAACACTTCCAGGGAGGAAGAGACAGTTCCACAAAGAGACGCCGGATGTGGGTTCAGCGACAGAGGGAATTCACATGAAAGGACCAAGCGAAGCTGACAGACGAGAAATGAGGTGTGCCTAGGTCCCAGCAACTCAAGGAGCCCAGAGTGGAAGAAAAAGGAACAACGAAGAGACGCTGACAGGGATTCAACAATTTGACACAACTTCTGTAGGGGAACGAGTGTCCGGGGAACAGAGTGCATCCGTGGACAGTTGAACAATTAAGTGTTGGGGTAACACAGTGCACAAACTGGACTCTGCACCACTAAAGGTTGTATCCTCCAATTCTTGTTTTTAACGGACTTTTAGAGGGTGGACTGTGTATTTTCCTTTTAAAAAAGGGGAAATTGATTCCTGATATGTTTAGTTTTTGTTATGTTCGTTTATCTTTTTAATGTACCTTATATTGTTTTGTGTAATAGAACTTACTGTTGCTTTTTTCTAAATTACTGTTGTGTCTTTCATTGTGTGTTTACTCACCGCCCAATTTAAAGAAACCTGTGTGCTATTATTGGTAAATTCCAGGAGTTCCCAGTCTTTTAATAAAACTGGGTGGCGTAGTCGGATATTTTAATGGTGTCTAAGTTAGATTACCTATAAGTGTGACCAGACACCTGTTACACAAACATTCCCAGAATTAAAAAAAGAAAAAATAAGTGTATTATAAAATTTGCACCAGTTAACTTTCATCACCATCAAAATCCTGTCTTTGAGAAGCAATACACTTGTTCAGTCGCTTCTATCACTCCTGGAGATATTTCCTGTTCACATCTTTGTTACCATTACAAGAGCCTCCTGTGATTTTTCTTTTTCCTGGATTTCTTTCACAGTAGCAAATTGTCCTCACTTCAGTCTCAATTTTAATTTCGGGAATAAAAAAAGATACAGAGAGAGAGAGAGAGAGAGATCTGGTGAATTCAAGGGAGATGCAAAGCAACAACCACAATGTTTTTGGTCAAAAAGTCTTTTACATTTAAAGACACAGTACCAGTAGAAGAGTAACTAATTAATATTAATTAATTAATATGAATTCATATTATTAATAAAGAATATCGAAAGAAATAATTAAAATCTAGGGGGCTTTGCCCCCTGCTTGCTACGCTCGCAAACCCCCAGATTTAGTCCAGTGGAAATTCAATTTATTTGTTTTGTTTTCATGGGAATTGTTACATATCAATATGTTCACTTTTTATTGTAAAACTCCATAAAAATTTCTTTAAACACTTTTGTCCTTTTGAGTTCCAACATACTGAATCTTTTAAATGTGGTCCGTGAGGCATGTGCTTAATGACTTTGTACCATAATTCAGGACAGGTTTCTCTATTTGGAATCTCAGCACAGACAAACCGATCCACATCATCAGCAGTTAATAATTTATTTTTGCAAAGTAACCAACAAATGCATAAGAGGCAAACCCCATTTTTGAAATTCGATGGTGTAAATGTATGCTCTGATTTGCCTGAACACTGTTTTGAGTTCATTCAATAAAAATAAGACTTTCTGATAAAACAATCTACTTACGAAAGTGGAAATATCCAGAGCCGATGTAGCCGGTGGCATTGTTGTCAAGAATTAGCTGATTTTAGACTTTAGGAGGATGCAGCAGAGTCACTACCACCCCTCAATATTAACAGCACTCAGGTAGAGGGGGCTGACAGTTTCAGATACCATTGGAGACTGTGGAAGAATAATTTTAGGGTAACATAGCATTCATCTTAAAGAAATTAGCATAAAGGGTTAATAAATGTGGGAAACCAAATAAAGGTCAAGTGAACAACAAAATGTACACTGAAATATAAGAATTGGTTTCGGAAAAATACTGAAATGGTCACATAATCAAGTATGTACCAGAAGAAAGGTTGATGTAATATACTAAATGTACTGAAGAATGACTAAGAGATGACTAAGAAATCAGCAGATAGATAGATAGATAGATAGATAGATAGATAGATAGATAGATAGATAGATAGATAGATAGATAGATAGATAGATAGATAGATAGATAGATAGATAGATAGATGTCCTATAAATGGACAGCTGTTATATGTGCAGACATTTCAAGGGTGGTGGCTCATCTCAAAAGAAAGAAAGAAAGAAAGAAAGAAAGAAAGAAAGAAAGAAAGAAAGAAAGAAAGAAAGAAAGAAAGAAAGAAAGAAAGATACTTTATTAATCCCAAGGGGAAATTCACATACTCCAGCAGCAGCATACTAATAAAGAAAATATTAAATTAAAGAGTGATAACAATGCAACTATACAGACAGATCTCCACAGTCTGTCAGTGTAGCAGGACATTGACAGCAGTCTATAGAATGTTTTTTTTTAATGACAGGTATAAGAAGAACCAGAATATAATATAATAGACTTTTATTTTATATACGTAAATCATTTGGGTGTAAACCAATGAACCAACCAGAGTAAAATGTATGCATTGATTGACACTGTATGTAAATTAAACAGTTTATAAAATGAACCTCTATTCTTTGTTTCTCTGATCATTCTGACCAGGCTGTAACAGACTGCTTTTGAAGAATTCTCCCTCCAAAGCATTTTGCTGAGGAATCATTAAAAGATACCATGAACAGCTTTTCTCCTGCCTGATTACTGAATACTCCTGTTAGAGTTTGTTTCTTTCTTTAATAAGATGTTAAATTTCGACCACATAACCTAACTTGGGCCAAACACACCAACACCTTGGTAAAGAAGACACAATATCTTTACTACCTCAGATGCTTCAGGGTATATTCTGATAGGAAGTATTACTGCCTGGTTTGAGAACACCACACAGAAGGACCGTAAAACTCTGCAGAGAGTCAACTGAACACATCACAGAGTGTGCACTCTTAGACATCCAGGACATCTAAACCAAACAATGTCTTAGCAGGGCAAAGAAAACTATCCGTGGCACAAGCCATTTCCTCTTTTTCTGTTCTGCGTCAGGTAAACACTACCACTGACTAAAGTCCTGATGAGGAGCTTCTGTCCACAGTCTATCTGCATCTTGAATAAGGAAGGTGTCTAAAATTACATGATGCCCTATTGTTAACTTTCTGGGGCATCGGTGAACCCCAAACCCCAACACAAACACATTTATACAGTCCTGGGTTCAAATAATGGAAGGTTTTTATTATATTTATTATAAATACCTCCAAATGTGATACAAACATACACACAGGTCTTCCTCTCCAAAATATATTCTTCCTTCTTACCGCAGTACCCTCCTCCATATAAGCGTTGCTCCAATACCTCCCAGCTCTGACTCGCTTGAACAAGGGAGTGCGGTCCCTTTTATTACAGACCCAGGAGTACTTCCGGTGCCGGGGTGATTGCCCGATGAAAGCACTTCTGGGTCACATGGAAGTCTATTACAACAGCGCCCTCTCGTAGCACCCAGTATATAGCAGCACGGTGGCGCAGTGGGTAGCGCTGCTGCCTTGCAGTTAGGAGACCCGGGTTTGCTTTGCCTGGTGTTTGCATGTTCTCCCCGTGTCTGCGTGGGTTTCCTCCGGGTGCTCCGGTTTCCTCCCACAGTCCAAAGACATGCAGGTTAGTTGCATTAGTGATTCTAAATTGTCCCTAGTGTATGTGTGTGTGTGGGTGTGTGTGTGCCCTGCTCGGGGTTTGTTTCCTGCCTTGTGTCCTGTGTTGGCTGGGATTGGCTCCAGTGGACCCCCGTGACTCTGTAGTTAGGATATAGCGGGTTGGATAATGGATGGATGGATGGATATATATATATATATATATATTCTTTATATATATATAAAACTCTATTTGAATTTTTTCATATTATAAAGTCTTGTATCATTGTTATTGTTCTTTTATATTGTTCCTAATGGCACACTCATTGGAGCTGAGATATAGAGAAGACCAGTGAGCAGTGATCTGATTTTTATGGGCTGATGGTGTACTGGGGCAGAAATCCTCGTTGCTTCATTAGAATCAGGGTGCGAATTTCCTCCATATTGTCATCAGTAGTTGACGTGAACAGGTGTCTCAGTCATTCTTAACATCCCACAGTCTCTGTATTGCACAGAAAGCATTCTATGAATTTCAGACCCTGGTACACTTTCAGCCCATAAATACCAGATCACAACGCACTGTTCTTTTTTGGTACAAACAAACAGCAGAACAGCCATGTTTCATTTGTAGAAAATGACAAAAGAATCTGACTGATCCAGGCCGAAACATTATCATAGTGATCACAGACACACCATGTCTCAGAAGGTGCACTGGGAAAGCTGTACAGCCAGCCCAAACAAAATTATCACAAAAGGACGGATAATTATTGACTTACTGTATCTTGTGTATGGCAACAATTGGCGACAATTATCGAATTTGGTATTCTACAGCTATACAAGTTTGCTTTTCTTGTCTGATGGAGATTAATAAATGGCTTTTAGCCCAACAACTTAAAGCTAATTTTTGCCCCTCTTGACCTGTACACAACAATTAGCCAAAAGCTTTTATCACTTTCTAGCTTCTCTCAGGTCTCTCTTCGCAACTTAGGAGTTGCTTTTGATCAGTTCCTGAATGTTGATGCCCATTCATTTGAACATCTTATCCAAATTAAGGACTGTTGTTTCAAAGGCTGAGATGGAAATGCTTTTTCATGCCTTAATCTCATCACACATTGATTTTTGTAACTCTCTTTATACCTGTCTAAGCAAATCTGGTTCACCTAACCTTCAGACCATTCAAAATGTAGCTGCCAGGCTTTTAATAACACAATTCCATATGTGGGCTCATATTACTCCTATCTTATTCTCTTTGCATTGGCTTGCAGTAGAATTTAGGATACAATATGAAATTCTCATACTCACTTATAGAGCCCTGCATGGTCAGGCTCCTCAATACATTGTGGATCTCCTGCACCATTACACCACTAGTCGAGTCCTGAGATCCAGCCAACAGGGACTTCTTTCTGTCCCCTGCTCCAGGCTGAAGACATGTTGGGATCGAACATAAACTGTGGAACTGTGCTCCTAGACTGTGGAACATTCTTTATCCTGCAATCGGTGCAATTGGCTGAACAGTTGAAAGCTCAGCTTACTGATAGACTTACCTTTTCTCTTTCTCCTACAGTATATCGGGGTGGCAAACTCCAGTCCTGGAGTGCCGCAGTGGCTGCAGGTTTTCTTTCTAACCCTTTTCCTAATCAGTGACCAGTTTTCACTGCTCATTAACTTCTTTTTCCCTTCATTTTAATAGCCCTGTTTTTAAGGATTCAGTGCTCTGAATGAATTATTTTCTTCATTAAATGACAGCCAAACAGAAATCAAATGTGAAACAAGTCAACAGATGACCAGCTAAACTGGGTCTTCAAACTTCAACTAATTTTACTCCAACCAGTTTCTTAATGAGAAGCCAATTCTTGTTGTTAATTAAACTCGTTATTTAATTCCACGGCTTGTTGCTGCTCTCATTCTGACACAGCAGACATTTCCATAACTGTTGATTTTCTGCTTTTTCTAAGAACATTGTCAAAATGTTTTGGGGACCTGAGAGATCAACCTTACTGAGACCTTCACCTTTCTTTATTTTCAGATATTGTGTGATGGACACAGGTGAGCTGGTCATGTGGCACCTTGTTTTGTGTCTCATTATTGTTTGGCAGCTAGTTAAAGAAAAAGAAACAACTAAAGGGCCTGAATAAAGTTAATTGAAATTAAGGCAAAAGAAGTTAATTAGCAGCAAAAACTATTGAAGAAGATGGTTAGAATGAAAACCTGCAGCCACTGTGGCCCTCCAGGACTGGAGTTTGCCACCCCTGTCCTATCCAAAGTATAGGGGAAAGTATTGGAATGCTCCAAAAATTCTATTTCTAGATTTTGATGAATCTCTACGTTTTAGACCTAGAGTCCGAAAATACCATTTTTGGAATTATGTCTGTGTGTCTATCTGTACGTGTGTGTGTGTGTGTATGTAAACACGATAACTTGAGTATGCTTTCACTTAGGTCAACCAAATTTTGCATACGAGTATTAGGTACAAAATGTAGATTTCTATCAACTTTTGAGCTATTTCTGTTAACCAGAAATGGTACCTTACCTTTTATTAGACAAGCTTTTCGGTGGTTTTTGTTAGGTTTGCATGTTTTTACTTTAATTTTTATAACTTTTTTGTTCTTTTATTTTATTGTACTGCACTTTGTGACGCCTGTCTGAGAAAAGCGCTTTATAAATAAATTTTACTTACTTGATATTCCTTGGTAGATGCCTCTCTTTGAAAAAAAGAATCGTAATGTGCTTACTTTTCTAGTGAGAATACTGTTAGGATTCATTGAAATTTTTACCTTCACTTTGCTTTTAACTTCCCGATCCTCTTTTGCTATTTCAGTTTAGGATGCCTTGATGTTTGGGATTATCAGGGTAGAGACCCTCATGTCCTCTAACAATTCATTTGTTCAGTCCCTTTGGTTTTCAACTGCTGGTCTGTCTATTAAACTCACAAAAATCTCCAGACTCTCTGATGTGCCCATGGCATGTATTAAATAGGGTTGGCGGCCTGGCGTAAACGCCAGTGAGGATGAGCGCGAACTTGAGTGCATCCCGATGTGCTCCCCTCGGAAGAGCCGTTACAAAAGTAAGCTACTTTTTCTTGGGGATCCCCTTCTCACACTAATGCATGGCAGGGGCTAAAGAGGCACTCGCCTTTATAACGGGGTATGTGCAACGTCCTCCTGCAGGCCTGACCTGTTGCTGGCATCCTGCTGCGTGAACCTGCCAAAGCCAAAGATAAAAAAGATTGCAAAAGTGCACCCTATACTTCAACGATTTAAACAGGTAAGTGCTTTAACTTTTTATTTTGCAACAAAATCGACTTTTGTTTACACTGGTAATGCCTAGCTGGCACTTTACCACAATTATGGAAACACTTGCAGGGATTCAATTGTAGCCCTCTCCAGATTGGTGCCCTGACACAATCCTGTCTCTAAGCTCTGCAGGCGGCTCCTTCAACCTCATGGCTTGGATTTTGCTTTGATACACATTGTCAATTGTAGGACCTTTTATAGTCAGGTATGTGAATTTCCTAATCATGTCTAACCAATTCAGGGCTGTTCTTAGGTTTTTGGGGGCCCTAGGCAAAGGTACTTGTGAGGGCCCTGCTGTTTCTATCCATATGAATGTATGATAATTATTTTATCCGTATAAATGCATAATAATTAGTGATGTATAGCTTATCATTTTATGATTATCTACTCTCTATATATAAAATCCTAAGCCTAAAAGTGCAATGATTTTGTGCAATGATTTTATGTGATGTTTTTATGTCACGTTTTAAATCGGGTTTCCTACATATATATGTTTGGTATCATTTTTTTCAGAATTTCTCGAACTTTAATGTGATGTTGTTAGATTTTCAGATTCGTATTCCATTTTTAAATTATAAACTAAAATTTCAAAAACTTACGTCCTGTGAGACGAGACTTTGTGCCAAGAGATTTGACCACGCCTGGGACCAGAAATAAAAGACAAAGAGTAGATGACAAAGACAGCTGCTGCTGTACAGTTTTTAAATGTTCGAAGAGCCGTGCGAGATGGAGATCATGCAGCATGGCACCAGCAGCAATCCAGTGGCTGATTGAGCAAAGAGGAGGTAAAAACAAAACTGTATTTGTTTAAGAGTGGGTTTCAGAGGAGCGACCGCGTCTCCTTGGGGTGTGTTCAGCCCCCCTCTTCACAACGCGAGCGGCAGAGACACGAAGTGGCTGGCGAGCAAAGCGAGCAGGGGGCAAGCCCCCTAGTTTACTATATATATCAGATTTGAGAGGAACATGTCAAAGGAACCTACTGACTACACCTAACATAGCATGTAAATCAAACCTTTAATGTAAAAACACCTTGTGTACTTTCATTTTTGCAAAGTCTTTGATTAAGTCTGAATAATCGAAGGACTCGATAACTTCATGCTCAACTGATATTAATGCTAAGCCATTCAATCAATTTTACGTCATGCTTGTTCACAGGTCACTCATAACCAGCTTAAACTTTAAAAAGCTGCATTCAGCAGACGCCACAGTTGCAAGAATTGTCAAAGTGATACGTAATGCAACAGAGAATCTTGCAAATTGTTATCGTATATGAATTGTAAACTTTTAAGAGTAGAAATAGTTTGTGGAACCAAATTTGCTAAATTGCGCAATTTGGCACATACATTATGAGCATCAACATCGGACCTACTAATTTGTTAAGATATTGTTGAGAACATCACAACACTCTCTCAAATCAGTTTCGCTCATGCTCGTAATGCATTCGAAATTGTGCAGGAACCCAAAATTGTCATAATTGGTTTTCATCTGGTCAGATCATTCAGTCATTGACATTAGGGCTTGATCTAGTTAAGACATTGAAGAACTCAAAGCGGAATTTCTCTTTAGGATCACATATCGGCTCATCACGAGCTTCATAATCAAATTGTCTCCACGCTCTCCTTCTACGTGCGGTCTGTGTAGCTGGAAAGTGTATTTCGCTCTTGTCTATTTCCAGTTCTGTAGCTAACTCTTTAGTTGCATCTTGAGTCGATTCGAAACCTGTTTCTTTGTAGGATTTCAAGGAGTCAACTGTGTTCCGAATGCAATTCAAAGCGACGTCAAAGCCTGTCATCACTGTTTCCTCTCTGCACACGCGTAACCATACTGATAATTCTGCCACCGGAGAAAATTTATACTTCTGAAATATGGACCTGCAAGTTGTATTTGGTTACAGCTAAAAAAGAAGGCCAGGTGGGGCCCTTTGGCAGTGGGGGTCGTAGGCGGTCCCCTACTTTGCCTATGCTTAAGAACGGCCCTGACCAATTGAAATGACCACAGGTGGGCATCAAACAGGGTGCAGAAAATCTCAATGATGTTCAGTAGGATGGGACACACCTGAGCCAAATTTGAAATATTTTAGCAAAGGACTAAATACTTGTGCCAGGGGGATAATTCAGTTTTTCATTTTTAATAAATCTGCAAACATTCCAAAAATCTGATTTTGCTTTGTTATTTTGTGAGTTGTTTTGTGAGTAAGTGATTTTAGTATAAAGATGCAACGTGACAAAATACGAAAAAAGTGAAGGGGTCCAAACACTTTCTGAAGATACTGTATGGTGGACCATACAGTAATATGTGGTGGTCCAGGAGGAAGGTTTGGGAGAATGGCCCCAGGACTTATAGAGGGCAAGGGCTTCGAAGGCAGAGTCAGAGTGAGGAACAAGAAGAAAAAATTAAGGAGATGAGCGGGTAGACTTATTAGATTTTGTGGCACTGTGGGCAGAGCCGGCCCTAGACAATTTCAGGCCCGAAGCAAACTGATACCGAGGGCCCCATAAGGGGCCCGACCCCTGCAGCTAGGGGGTCCGGGGCAGAGCTCCGGCCGCCAAGCGATTTCCTGCATCCTGAGCTGCAGAAATGCGTTTTCCCGGCATCTACAACCATCACTTTTTGACGATTTCCGTTTGACACTGACAACCGTAACCGTAACACACTGACAGGAGCCAAATTTGCAGGCTGTCAGCGCAGACTGTCGTACAAGGCCCTGAGTGAAGGGTATGAGTGATGGAGGTCGGAGCGGGCCTACATAAATGTCTTTAGTGACGATACATTAACAGATAAAGCTACATTTTAGCCAGCTTCTGCTGTTTCCACCAGGCAGCACGTGGAGGTAAATACAGTAGCTAGGCCAAGCACTTTTTTTTTTTGCTTTTTATATTTTTTATATATTTTTTTTATTTTATGAAGATGAGATCCACATTATTTTGTTTTTACATTTTTATTCGGTTTTAAAGCTTGTTTTCATACTTTCGAGATATTCAGATTTCCGTATAAAATAACTTACCGTCGTGGAGGCGGCAACAGGCGCGCAGGCCTGAGTGAAGCATAATGAAGATTGGAGTGCCGAGTGGAGATGTCCACGTGGAGTAATTAGGTGATGGAATATGTTGCCCGTGAATTATATATATATAAAACAATTAGTAATAGAAATTGGAGTGAAGGAGTCTGTTGCTCCATTGGGCCCTCTGCAGCAGCGTCACGCATCACAGGAAAAAAAAAAAACCTTGGGCGCAGTGGGCCCCCCTCCAGCTGTGGGCCCGAAGCGGTCACTTCGCCCTAAGGCCGGCTCTTCTGTGGGGTTGGTTAGTGAGCAAGTGGGCGTGATGCCCTACCTTAAAAACAAAGTCTTAGACTTACAGTAAGTGATGGAGTTCAGTGGGACAGTTGAGGCTTATTTTGTCTTTATCCTATTTGATGCTGTAGTATAAACCCTTTAACCATCCCTCTCTTGTAGTTTTTTCTATAATAAAACCATTATTTTTGATAAAGCTTTGCATTTTGGCACCATTTGTTCTGAAATCACTGTATGCTTAGGTAATGTGACCCAATCCAGACAAGATTCCTTTTAGTGCAGTGAATTGAACTTCTAGACTGAGTTTAATGTGTCCGATTTTCAGTCCTCATTAATAAGAAGTTAAGCAAAATGACACCTTTTATTGGCTAACTAGAAATATTACAATATGCAAGGCAAGATGTAAGCGCCCTGAGTTGCCTCGAAAGCTTGCATATTGTAATCTTTCTAGTTAGCCATTAAAAGGTATCATTTTGCTTGGCTTCTCACTACATCCATAATGGCTAACCCTAGTACTAGAGTCCTGATTGGGAAACTTTGCAATCATGTGAAGCCTTCCTTTAAGCATCTCTGAGCATACTGATGATTTATATTCAGTCACAGTATATTGGCCACATGGCATCGTTTGCACATACAGGCCCCCTGAGGAAGCTGCTAGAAGAGTCCGTTGCGCTATGTCTTGCTGGTAAAGATGAACTCCTGGGTGGCATGGAAACTGCATATCTTGCTGTCAGACCAGCATGTAAACCTTACTGAGCTTAATATGGCTTTGTGTAGCACACACTGCATTTGCCCAAATGACTTAACTAGGGCTTGTTCTGCTGCTCTACAGGCACAGGCTGTAATTTGGAGATAACGTGGGAGCAGAAAATGAATGGGCTGCTCCATGATCAGTACCGCCGCATGAGCAGCCCCTTAATCCTTCAGGCATGTGGATCAGTGACGAACATTTGGCATTGGACCATCAAAACAGGACAGAGTCTGATGAGTAAAACACATAAAGAGACTCAATAGGAAAAAAAAATCATTTTTTGCATGTTGACAAGCTGAAAGAGTTGGACTCAAATGTTAGCGTCTTCTGGCATAGAAACCCACTCCATGCTTCATGACCTGGTTTGCCTAGAAGGACTTGAAATTGAACTACTGACAATTGTGGCACCAGTGGGCTCAGAAAATGGATGGAGGGAAAGTCATGAAAACTCAAGTCTGACTTCCTCTATCCCTTTAGTGAATCAGTGCTTCTTAAAATGAATGGGAGAAAAGATAATCCTGTAGTTTTGTTAAGGACTGTTAGTGATCCTCTAATGAATGGTACACTTCAATCAAATAATCTTTAAAAAGACAGATGTGTCATGCAATTCTCTTATTGTCTACCTGATCTACAAGGCTTATTATTCTCACCTGGACACAGCTGGTAGCACTGTGAGGATTCTGTTTTTTGATTTCTCCAGTGCCTACAGTACCATTCAGCCATTCCTGTTAAAGGGTAAACTCAGAGATACGCAGGTGGATGAGCCTGTGGTGTCCTGGATAATGCACTAAATATTGGTCAGACCACAGATTGTGAGACTCAAGGACTGTGTGAGCAACACTGGAGCACCACAAGGAACAGGCCTGTCTGCTTTTCCTTTGAACTCTTCACACCTCTGGCTATAAATATAAAAGCAGGTCACGTCACTTGGAGAAATTCTCAGATTTATGGAGTGCGTCAGTAAGGAGGATGAGACACAGGAGAGGAGTCAGGGGGAGAAGTTTGTTTCTTGGTACAAAAATAATTGTATGCACCTTAACAGCAGCAAAACCAAGGAACTGCTTTTTGGCTTTCGCTGCTCCAAAGAGCCTCTATGTCTGGTCACTATTAAAGGAGTGGATGTAGAGGTGGTGCACTCCTACAAGTACTTGGGGTCCATATCAATGACAAGCTGTACTGGTCTCAAGTCACAGAGGAACTGTATAAGAAAGGGCAGAGCAGGCTCTTCTTCCTTTGGAGATTGCATTACTTTAATGACAGTAATGACATCCTTTACATCTTCTACAACTCTGTGATGGCCAGTGTAGCTTTCTATACCTTGGTGTGCTAGGCTGGTAGCATCACTTCAAGAGAGCCCAGAGAATCTACAAGCTAATTAAAAAGGCAGGCTCAGTTATAAGATGCACTCTGGATCACCTGGAGGTCATAGCAAAGGAGAAAATTAAAACAAAACTGAGTGCCATTATGAACAATGCTAAACATCCTCTCTCTGACACACCGACACTGAGGACTTTCAGTCAATGAATGATTCAGCAGAAGTGTGTCAGAGAACAAAACTGGGAGTCCTTTACACCAACAGCATTACATCTGCATAAGGCCTCACTGCGGCTGGGGGTGCCAAGTCAGTACTCTTCTTTCTTTTTATTTTTCTTTTTTTATAGTGATTCTGGTGTGTGTTCAGATCAAAGTGTGTGTTAATATTTATGTACGTATTTATCTGCCTATTTATTATTTATTTACAGTGCATCCGGAAAGTATTCACAGCGCATCACTTTTTCCACATTTTGTTATGTTACAGCCTTATTCCAAAATGGATTAAATTCATTTTTTTCCTCAGAATTCTACACACAACACCCCATAGTGACAACATGAAAAAAGTTTACTTGAGGTTTTTGCAAATTTATTAAAAATAAAAAAACTGAGAAATCCCATGTACATAAGTATTTTGTACAGCCTTTGCTCAATACTTTGTCGATGCACCTTTGGCAGCAATTATAGCCTCAAGTCTTGTTGAATATGATGCCACAAGCTTGGCACGCCTATCCTTGGCCAGTTTCGCCCATTCCTCTTTACAGCACCTCTCAAGCTCCATCAGGTTGGATGGGAAGTGTCGGTGCACAGCCATTTTAAGATCTCTCCAGAGATGTTCAATCGGATTCAAGTCTGGGCTCTGGCTGGGCCACTCAAGGACATTCACAGAGTTCTCCTGAAGCCACTCCTTTGATATCCTGGCTGTGTGCTTAGGGTCGTTGTCCTGCTGAAAGATGAACCGTCGCCCCAGTCCGAGGTCAAGAGCACTCTGGAGCAGGTTTTCATCCAGGATGTCTCTGTACATTGCTGCAGTCATCTTTCCCTTTACCCTGACTAGTCTCCAAGTCCCTGCCGCTGAAAAACATCCCCACAGCATGATGCTGCCACCACCATGCTTCACTGTATGGATGGTGCCAGGTTTCCTCCAAACGTGACGCTTGGCATTCACACCAAAGAGTTCAATCTTTGTCTCATCAGACCAGAGAATTTTCTTTCTCATGGTCTGAGAGTCCTTCAGGTGCCTTTTGGCAAACTCCAGGGGGGCTGCCATGTGCCTTTTACTAAGGAGTGACTTCCGTCTGGCCACTCTACCATACAGGCCTGATTGGTGGATTGCTGCAGAGAGGGTTGTCCTTTTGGAAGGTTCTCCTCTCTCCACAGAGGACCTCTGGAGCTCTGACAGAGTGACGATCGGGTTCTTGGTCACCTCCCTGACTAAGGCTCTTCTCCCCCGATCGCTAAGTTTAGATGGCCGGCCAGCTCTAGGAAGAGTCCTGGTGGTTTCGAACTTCTTCCTCTTACGGATGATGGAGGCCACTGTGCTCATTGGGACCTTCAAAGCAGCACAAATTTTTCTGTGCCTCGAAAAAGATTTGTGCCTCGAGGCAATCCTGCCTCGGAGGTCTACAGACAATTCCTTTGACTTCATGCTTGGTTTGTGCTCTGACATGAACTGTCAACTCTGGGACCTTATACAGACAGTTGTGTGCCTTTCCAAATCATGTCCAATCAACTGAATTTACCACAGGTGGACTCCAATTAAGCTGCAGAAACATCTCAAGGATGATCAGGGGAAACAGGATGCACCTCAGCTCAATTTTGAGCTTCATTGCAAAGGCTGTGAATACTTATGTACATGTGCTTTCTCAATTTTTTTATTTTTAATAAATTTGCAAAATTTCAAGTAAACGTTTTTCATGTTGTTATTATGGGGTGTTGTGTGTAGAATTCTGAGGAAAAAAATGAATTTAATCCATTTTGGAATAAGGCTGTAACATAACAAAATGTGGAAAAAGTGATGAGTGATGAAGCGCTGTGAATACTTTCCAGATGCACTGTATTTAAAGAGCTTCTGTAAAAAGTGAAATTTGCCTCTATCTATCTATCTATCTATCTATCTATCTATCTATCTATCTATCTATCTATCTATCTATCTATCTATCTATCTATCTATCTATCTATCTATCTATCTATCTATCTATCTATCTATTTGTGCACCCTGTGATGTACCGAACTGTTCTCTGTTTAATGTCCATTGCTGCTAACCCTGAATTGGATTATGCAGATTATGTATATTAAACATTTTGAGAATGTATTATACCTATAAATAATATAATGGTTACTGTGATGTGAATCAGAGTTTGGACACCTAAGTATGATTAGACCAGCAACAGCTCCAATCCCCCTTAAAGCAGGAGTGTTAGTAGTGCCATAGCACTTCAGAGAAGAGTCATGACATCGACTCCTGCTGCCTGAGCCACGAGAGCCAGCACCACAAGCACTGAGGATCAGTTTCATTGTATTGTCTCAGCTATCAGGGGGACAAACTTTTGAACTTCCAAAGCAGCTGTTATTCTTCCAACTCACTGAAGGTAAACATAAAGGGACTGCTTCAGAAATGAAGTAATGCAAGAAGGAGCATCGCTTCTTCAGAGTTCAACACTCCAGGGTTCTCTAGCCAAATGGAGAAACCCATCTGTGATATGATAATTAAACAAGAGCGGAAGGTTAATACAATAACAAAAATCTTCCATACCATTTAACAATCACAATATGTGAATATGTAATTATATCTGTTGAACAATTAAGCAATAATTCAGCAAAAAAAATTAATTTAATCAAGTCCATCCATCCATCCATTATCCAACTACAGGGTCACGGAGGTCTGCTGGAGCCAACCCCAACCAACACAAGGCAGGAAAAAAACCCCGTGTAGGGTGCCAGCCCACCACAGGGCACGCACACACACACACTTGGGACAATTTAGGATCACCAATGCACCTAACCTGCATGTCTTTGGACTGTGGGAGGAAACCGGAGCACCAGAGGAAACCCACGCAGACAACATGCAAGCTCTATATAGGGATGACCCGGGAGGCGAACCCGGGTCTCCTAACTGCGAGGCAGCAGCACTACCCACTGCGCCACCGTGCCCCCATTTAATGAAGTCACTTTAACAAATAACAAGCAAGACTAAGCAGAAAGTAAAAAAACAACAGAATAAAGATAAATATTATTTAAATAAAGCATGTGGAAGCATGGAGGTGTTTAGGAGAGATGGCAGCAGAGTTTTTAACCAGATTGTTTAATGGAATCTTGGAAAGTGAGAGGATGCTTGAGGAGTGGAGAAGTGGTGTACTGGTGCCGATATTTAAAAATAAGGGGGCTGTGCAGGACTGCAGTAACTGCAGGTTGATAAAATTGATGAGCCACAGCATGAAGTTATGGGAAAGAGTAGTGGAAGCTAGGTTAAGAAGTGAGGTGATGATTAGTGAGCAGCAGTATGGTTTCATGCCAAGAAAGATCACCACAGATGCGATGTTTGCTCTGAGGATGTTGATGGAGAAGTTTTGAGAAGGTCGGAAGGAGTTGCATTGCGTCTTTGTGGACCTGGAGAAAGCATATGACAGGGTGCCTCGAGTGGAGCTGTGGTATTGTATGAGGAAGTCGGGAGTGGCAGAGAAGTACATAAGAGTTGTACAGGACATGTACGAAGGAAGTGTGACTGTGGTGAGGTCTGCGGTAGGAGTGACGGATGCATTGAACATCAGGGATCGGCTCTGAGCCCTTTCTTACTTGCAATGGTGATGGACAGGTTGACAGAAGAGATTAGACAGGAGTCTCCGTGGACTATGATGTTTGCTGATGACATTGGGATCTGTAGCGAGAGTAGGGAGCAGGTTGAGGAGACCCTCGAGAGGCGGAGATATGCTCTAGAGAGGAGAGGAATGAAGGTCAGTAGGAACAAGACAGAACACGTGTGTAAATGAGAGGGAGGTCAGTGGAATAGAGTTGGTGAAGATGGATGAGTTTAAATATTTGGGATCAACAGTACAGAGTAATGGGGATTGTGGAAGAGAGGTGAAGAAGAGAGTGCAGGCAGGGTGGAATGGGTGGAGAAGAGTGTTAGGAGTGATTTGTGACAGACGGATATCAGCAAGAGTAAAAGGGAAGGTCTACAGGACGGTAGTGAGACCAGCTATGTTATATGGGTACGAGACGGTGGCACTGACCAGAAAGCAGAAGACAGAGCTGGAGGTGGCAGAGTTAAAGATGCTAAGAATTGCATTATGTGTGACGAGGATGGACAGGATTAGAAATGAGGACATTAGAGGGTCAGCTCAAGTTGGACAGTTGGGAGACAAAGTCAGAGAGGCGAGATTGCATGGGTTTGGACATGTGCAGAGGAGAGATGCTGAGTATATTGGGAAAGGGATGTTAAGGATAGAGCTGCCAGGGAAGAGAAAAAGAGGAAGGACTAAGAGAAGGTTTATGGATGTGGTTAGAGAAGACATGCAGGTGATGGGTGTAACAGAACAAGATGAGGAGGACAGGAAGATATGGAAGAAGATGATCCGCTGTGGCAACCCCTAACAGGAGCAGCCGACTGAAGAAGAAGAAGAAGAAGAAGATTATTTAAATAAATACACAATTACAGTGGATTCAGAAAGTATTCAGACCCCATCCCTTTCTGCACACGTTACTGTGCTAGAGATTTGATTTTACGTGGATACATTTGCCATTTTTGCCCATTAATCTACACTGAAAACCGTGTAATGACCCATTGAAAATCAGGTTTGCAGGAAAGGTTTGCAAATGTATTAAAAATGAAAAACTGGAATCTCCTTCCTAGAAGTATTCAGACCTTTAGCTGTGGTTCTCCATATTGAGGTCAGGCCCATCCTGTTCACTTCAGTTCTCCTTGTCTTGAGCTTTACTGGAGTCCAACTGTGGCACACACTGAACTGATTGGACATCATTTAGAAAGGCACACACTTGTATATAGAAGTTCCACAATTCACACTGCATATCAGGACAAAAACTAAGACATGAACTGCAAGGATCTCTCTGTAGAGCTCTGTGATTAAATTGTTCTGAAGCATAGATCAGAGTTAGGAGATTAAACTTGTTTGTAAACCTTTGAATGTTCCAGCAGTGAAGTGACCTCAATGATTGTAAAACTGAAGACATCAGGATCCACCCAAACTCTTCTTAGAGTTGGCCTTCTGGCCAAACTGAATTACCAGACAATGGGGACCTTGGTCAAGGAGGTGACCAAAAACCCAATAGTCACTCTATCAGAGCTTCAGAAGTTCTCTCGAGAAGGTAGAATCAGTCAGAATGACGACCATGTCTGCAGCATTCTATCAATATGGCATTTAGATGGAAGCCACTCTTCAGTAAAAGGCATACAGCAGCCTGCTTGGAGATTTTCTCAAAGGACTCTGTTCGCATATGGAAACAGATTCTCTGGTCTGATGAGACCTGAATTGAGCCCTTTGTGCAGAACTCCAAGCATTGTGTCTTACAATGACCAGGCACTACTCAACACCTGCTTAATAACAATACCAAGGTGAAGTGTGGTGGCGGCAGCATTATGCTACTGTATGTGGTGGCTTCTCAGTGGAAACAACAGGAAGACTGGTCAGAATTATGGGAGGGATGAATGAAGTCAAATACAGAGAGTTCCTTTAAGAAAATCAGACTGGGCCATACAGCCGAAGCATACAGCCAAGACAAAGCTGGAGTGGCTTTGGGACAAGTCTCTGAGTGGCCTTGTCAAAGCCCAGACTTAAACCCCACTGAACATCTATGAAGAGACCTGAGGATGGCAGTTTACAGACATTTCCAAATCCAATCTAACAGAGCTTGGAAGAATCCGCCAGGAAAAATGGGATAAACTACCCAAATCCAGATGTGCAAAGTTAGCAGAGACTTAGCCAACAAGACTCAAACTGAATTGAAGGGGACGGAAGACTTTCTGAATTCACAGTAAACTGGAAGAAATGAGCAATGATTACATCTTACTTAGCTAAACTCAAGATGTCTTCATCCTAAATGAATGAAATCTGAAAATTACTTCACAAAACAAAAAAAGCCGGGTGCCTAAATATTAACTGTAACCTGGAAATATGAAACAAAGGTTGAAGCCCAAAACAAGAATAATCCCTCCTTAGTTTTACTGTTACAAACTTCAAACTGAAACTTCAGCCAGTCGGAAACAAAACTTTTAACATGCCAACTAAAGAGAGAATCAACAACTAGAAAGGTTTGGGGCTCCAGCCAAGAAAGCCCCATAATGCAAAGAAAAGGCAAGAAAAAAATCCCAGATGGGAAAATGGTGATTTGGTGCCCTCTGGCGGCAGGAGGAAAGAATGGAATGAGTGTCATGCTTTATTCAAGCTCTTTGGTTGTGAAATAACAACTGGTGTTGGCTAATCTATCTCTTCATTCTGCTTGTCTGGAAGAAGTGATGCCCCGGGCTTATTTCCAGTGGTGTTATGATTGGCATTTTCTTTAAATTTTTATTTAAATTTCCTGGATGATATCTGCGTCTTTTCTGGTGGGTTTCACCACAGAGAATTCAGAATCAGAATCAGAATATCTTTATTGTCATTGTAACAAATACAATGAAATTAGGTGCAGTCCCTGCGGCATTTCTGTTCTCATTTATTTTCTATCATGTCCCAATTAAACAATGAAATTTATTCACTTTATAGCACACCAGTTTGTTTTGTTTATGGATGCCACCATAGAGTTATAGCATGCCTGTTGCTATGGCAATCCATCCCATGATCCAATGGGATTGCACAACCCCAGACAATCATCAACATGACTTTATTTAGAGCATTATGTACAATCCCAAATCATCCGAGATTTGGATATGAAGCGCCTTACTTGGGATTTATTTTTTGAGTGCTTTCTGGTTTATTTAACCTCAGCTCTGCAATTTAGAACTTTGATTTATGACATTTTTGACTACATATAGGGAGATATATATTTTTATAACAACCTTTGCATGAATTTTTGACAATGTTTTTCTCTCGCGGTCCTTTCATTAAAATCTTTTTCCATCTCAATTGAGGTATAACAGGTTGGTGTTCCTCAACTCCAGGGAGCGAGGTGGAGATTATTAGAGCAAATGGTCTGCCTCTTTAGTAAACCTCAGCACAATCTGAGGAAAGGTCTCACCAGTCCTGTGCCTGTGACAAGTCTTAAGAAAGAAAGAAACCAAAACAAAAGAAAACGTGACACAGGAATCAAAAAGTATTCAGATCCCTTCAGTTTCTGCACACTTTATTGAGGTGTTGGCTTACTTTTAAATGGATACATTTGCCATGTTAGCCCATCAGTCAAGCCTCAATAATCCATAATGACCAAGTGAAAAACATATTTTCACAAAGAGATGCAAATTTATTACGAATCAAAAGCTGAAATCTCTCCTTCATATTCAGACCCTTCCTGCTCAATTGGATTTAACTTGGGTGACTGGCTTGGCCATTCAAGAATTTTCTATTTTTTTGCTTTGAAACACGGTTATCTTGTTGTTGGATGAAGTACAGTCCAATGAGTTTGAAGGCTTTTACTGGAACTTGACCACATAAGAAGTTTCTATACACTTCAGAATCCATTCTGTAGCTGCCATTAGCAGGTCCATCATCAATGAGGAGGAGTGTGCCAGTACCTGTGGCAGCCATACATGCCCAAGCTATAACACACCCACCGCCATTTCTAACAGATAAATTGGTATGCTTTGAATCTTGGGCAGTTCCTTTTTGTTGCCAGACTTTCCTCTTGACATTACCCTGATGCAGGTTAGTCTTTATCTTGTCTGTCCACAAGACTTTTCTTTCAGAATTTTGCAGGCTCTTTTAAGTCCTTCTTCACAAACTGTAATCTGATCATCCTGTTTTGTGGGTAACTTGTGGTTTGTATCTTGCAGTGTGTCTTCTGTATTTCTGTTCATGAAGCCTTCTGTAGATAGCCCTCTCTGAACCATCCACATCTGCCTTCAGAAGACTGTTAGTGATCTGTCGGACAGGCATTTGGGGCTTTTTCTGTGACATGGTAAGGATTCTTCTATCATCATCAGTGGAGGTCTTCACTTGGCCTATCAGGCCCTTTGTGATTACTGATCCCACCAGTGTGTTCTTTCTTCTTAACAATATTCCAGACAATTCATTTAGATAATCCTAAGGTTTTACTGATGTCTCTAATTTTATTCTTGTTTTTTAGATTCATAACAGCTTCTTTGACTGTCAATGGCACAGCTCTTTTCCTTATTTTGAACAATGGTAACTACAAACTCTAAAGGGTAGAAGCAAGCCGAGGTATCTTATGCCTGCACTAATGAAGTAATGAAACACACCTGAGGAATCACAAACAACTGTGATACCAATTGTCCCAAACATTATGATGCCCTGAAATGGGGGGACCATGTATAAAATGTGTTGCCATTTCTGCATGAGGTGACCAAAATGTATGCAAATACCCCTAAATGGAAGTCTTTAATCACATCTGAATTGTTTGATATGCAATTTTAAATGTGTGAAGCAGAGGGGTAAATCAAGGAACAATATGTGTTTATCTGTTAATAATTCCACCATTTAGAGAAGCCTGTCTGATAGTAGTTCCAGCTTTGAGTCTTCTTGAGAACGTCTCTACAAGCTTTGCACACCTGCTCTTTCTGGCATATCCTGTCAAGCACCATTAGATTCAATAGGAAACTGTTACCTCCGGGTCTCTCTACTGATATTCTAGGAGGTTTGAGTCCAGGCTTTGGTTTGGCCACCCAAGGACAGTCAGAGATTGGTCTTGAAGCCGCTCCAGAATTGTCTTGGCTGTGTGCTTCGAGTCTTCATCATACTGAAAGGTGAGCCGTCACCCCAGTCTGAGATGTGCACACTCTGGAGCAGATTTTTTTTAACTCTTTCAGGGCTGATGTTGACTTTGTCAAAAGGAGGAGTTGACGATGGTAATCGACTGTATACTGTGACAAAGCCAACCGTTATGTTTTAAATGGACTCTCATTGGTAGAATGAAAGTTAGATTCATTTGGTTTGACCAAGATTTCCTGCACCCGCGTGAGTAGCAAGGCGCAAACAATGGCAAAAATGGCACTGATAACTGGTGAGAGATCAAAGCGAATGCTTAAAGCAAAATACTCTGTGGACAACGTTCTGCCTATTATCTCTGAACTGGACTATGACTTGTCGGACTCAGATTTTGAAACAAGTGATTAAAAACGAATGTGAGGTTCCAGCTTCAGTTGACTGGTCCCCAGATAATCATTGTACTGACAATGTTCGCCAGGGAGGAGTGCCACTTAACAATGATAAGAGGTAGAAGCCAGATTGAAAGGCAATTTGACCATGTCCCAGCACGCAAAGACAGCCTGGCAGCTAGCCTGCCGCATATTCTTAGCAAACAGGCAGCCGCAGCATGCAGCAACAGATGTTTTATGTTGATTTCTATGTGAAACCATTGTCTGTTTTTGTCTTTTTTTTCCTGCATTTTTATTACTCTTTAATTTAATATTGTTTTTTGTATCAGTATGCTGCTGCTGGAGTATGTGAATTTCCCCTTTGGATTAATAAAGTATCTATCTATCTATCTTTTCAGAAACTATGTTTTTTGGAAAAAATATTCTGCCCTCAAAGAGTTAAGGACCTTTCTGTATTTGGCTGCATTCATCCTTATAGACAACTGGAATAAGGACACAAATTACCCAACACCAGCTGGCATTAAGAGTTTAAGTAGAGCAGACATTATACAGTTTTCCCCCATGCCAACAGAGGGCACTAAATTGCCTCTTATGAGTTTTTTTTGGGGGGGCCTTCCCTTTGCATTAAATTGGTTTCTCTTGGCTGGATCCCCAAATGTTTCTTGTTGTCGACTCTCTCCTTATTTGACAGGACAAAAGTTGGGTTTCAGACTGTCAATTTTCAGTTAGAAGTTATGGAGGAATAATTCTTTTTTGTGCTTTGACCAAAAATCACTTAAGATTTAGGCATCCAACTTTTTTGCCTTGTTAAATAATTGGTAGGTAGTGTTCCTTTAGGATGAAGGCCTCTTGAGCTCACTTTACCTAAGTAAGTTGTAAGCATTGCTCATCTCTCCCAGCTCACTATGGATTCCAAAAGTATTCAGATTCCTTCACTTTCTGCTTAATTTACTGTGTTGTTGATTTAATTTAAATGGAAAAACGTGCTATTTTTGCCCAGCAATCTTCATTTAATAGTCCATAATGATATACTGAAAATATATTTTCAGAAACATTTGTAAATTTATTAACAACCAAAAACTGAAACATCTCCTTCAAAGACTCTCCAAATTGTCCTTCTTTGTTTCAGTTCTCCTTAAGATGTGTCGAGGACTTGACTGGAGTCCACCTGTGGCAAACTCAATTGAGTGATCATCATTTAACTCTTTTAGGTCAGATGTTGACTTTTATCGACACAGGGAATTGATGGTGGATATCAGGGGCAGAGGGTGAAAGAAAGCTGTAAATGTTGATCAGACTAACTGTCATGTTACAGGTAGACTTTCTTTGCTCGGAGGACTGTTGGAATCATTGACTTGATGTCAAAACCCTGCGTGTGTGTGAGTAGCGTAAAGTAAGCAACGTCTAGAATGGCATTGACATGGGGCAAAAGAGCGAAGCAAATGCACAAAGCAAAGCTCATTATTGCTGAATCGGTCTCTGACTTATCAATCTCCGAATTTGATACAAGTGATCTGGCGATCGAAAACGAAAGTGAGGTGCCTGCTTCAGCTGCACCTTAACTTAAGGTAAGAGAGTTAAAAACAGGGCATCATGGAGCTCTGAACACTGTCCTTATTCCAGAATGCCGATGGACTGCGGACAGATTCTCCTCCTCAGTCTGTCTGAGTTTGTCTCCTGGCAGCCATATTGTTTACCTGACCGCAGCACAGAGAAGAGGCCTTTGTTGAGATGGCTGCTATCTCTTATAATTTTCTTTACCCAATGTTCGACACATGTGGATGTCCAGGAAGTTTCAGAGTGTGCATCCAGTGAATACGTTCAGTTGATCACATCTCTCTCTGCACAGCCTTGTGGTCCTGCTGTTTCTAAAACAGGCAGCAATACTTCAGGTCAGGATACTTCGGTCACTAGGGGGCATAAGTGAGCCCCAACCCCCTTGACCCACCAACATAGGCAAGAGTCCCAGGTTCAATCGGCTGATTTATTTTTTAAGCATTTTATTTGATTTTATTAAAATGAAATAACATTTCATACAAGCAAGTCAAGTTTAACAAAACTAGGTTTGAACAAATCAACCCCCACCCGTGAGAAAGAGGGCCAGGCCAGCAGAGTAAAACTTCAATAACAGTAAAAATATGTAAATAGATAAATGAATAAAAATAAATAGAATAAAAAAGAGGGGAGAGAATCCGCTTCCTCATTTTAAATGCTTTTTCTAAAATGTTATTGATTAGATCCTGTCAAGTCTTGAAAACGTTCTGCACAGATCCTCTAAGTGCAATATTGATTTTTTTCCAGTTTCAAATAATATAAATCATCAGTTACCTACTGACTTAAAAGAGGAGAGTTAGGATTCTTCCAATTGAGTAAGATAAGTCTGCGTGCCAATAGTGAAGTAAAGGTAATTACAGTTTGTTTGTCCTTCTCCACTTTAAGCCCCTCTGTGAGCCCACCAAACACAGCTGTTAGTGGGTTAGGAGGGATTGTGACACCAAGGCTGTCTGAAAGGCATTTAAAAAGTTTTATTCAGAATGATGTTAATTTGGCGCAGGCCCAAAACATGTGACCCAGTGAGGCTGGAGCTCGATTGCAGCGTTTGCAGGTTGGATCTTGTCCTGGAAACATTTTGGACAATTTTAAGCAAGACAAATGTGCACGACATATCATCTCCACATTGCTAACTTCCACTCCTTTTCTGAGATGTTGAGTGAGAGATCCTTTTCCCAATATACTCTGGGATCTTTGAAAGGAAGGGACTGTAAAATGGTTTTATATATTGTGGAAATGCTGTCTGAGTCCTCGAGACTGAGCAACATTTTTTCCGGCATACAGGTAGGAAGAAAGTGAGGAAAATTGAGCAGGTTCTGTTTAACTAAGTTTCTGATTTGAAGATAGTGAAAGAAATGTGTTGCTGGAAACTAAAATTTAGTGTGTAATTGTTCATAGGATGCAAAGATGTTGTCTATGTACAGATCTCTAAGTGATTTAATCCCAAATGTTTACCAGACATTAAAAACTGCATATGTTTGTGAGGATTGAAAAAGGTGGTTCTCGTGCAGAAGTGCCACCGTAAAAGCTTCTCTATCTTAAAATACTTCCTACATTGGTTCCATATTCTGATTGAGTGAAGCACAATTGGGTTGTTAGTATATTGGCGATAACTTGTATTTTCTGGGGTACAAAGCAAGGAATATGAAGAAGTGTTGCAGAATTTTATTTCTATTGCGGACCAAGCCTGTGTCTGTTCATCTATTTGTGTCCAGGTTTTTATAGTTTGTATATTTGCCACCCAGTAATAAAATTAAAAGTTAGGTGGAACCATGTCACCTTCTGCCTTAGGTCTTTGTAAGGTCGCCCTTTGGATATGTGGATGTTTTGAATTCCAAATAAATGAGGTTATGGTTGAATTTCTTAAATAATAATTTATTGATGTATATGTTTTGAAATAGACAAAGAAGCTTAGGAAGGCTGATTTATTAAAAAGAAATTCAGCACCTCTGTTACAGGCTTCTTTCTTCCCAAGTACAGCGTAGTTCTCTCTCTTGTACTTCCCTTTTTCATTTTCCTTTTCCTCCACTCCTCCCCAGCGAGCTTTGTCTCTCCTCTGCATCCGACCCCAAAGAAGAAGGGCTCCCTTTTCAAATCATTGTTTCCAGGAAGCACTTCTGGGTCAGCTTGGAATGATTCACTCAGTACTCAGACTTCAGACTTCAGACCAGAGCGATACAGGTGCTGGTCATAAAATTAGAATATCATGACAAAGTTGATTTATTTCAGTAATTCCATTCAAAAAGTGAAACTTGTATGTTAGATTCATTCATTACACACAGACTGATGTATTTCAAATGTTTATTTCTTTTAATGTTGATGATTATAACTGACAACTAATGAAAGTCCCAAATTCAGTATCTCAGAAAATTAGAATATTGTGAAAAGGTTCAATATTGAAGACACCTGGTGCCACACTCTAATCAGCTAATTAACTCAAAACACCTGCAAAAGCCTTTAAATGGTCTCTCAGTCTCGTTCTGTAGGCTACACAATCATGGGGAAGACTGCTGACTTGACAGTTGTCCAAAAGACAACCATTGACACCTTGTAAAAGGAGGGCAAGACACAAAAGGTCATTGCTAAAGAGGCTGGCTGTTCACAGAGCTCTGTGTCCAAGCACATTAATAGAGAGGCGAAGGGAAGGACAAGATGTGGTAGAAAAAAGTGTACAAGCAATAGGGATAACCGCACCCTGGAGAGGATTGTGAAACAAAACCCATTCACAAAGAGTGGACTGCAGCTGGAGTCAGTGCTTCAAGAACCACCACGCACAGACGTATACAAGACGTACGCAAGGTTTCAGCTGTCGAAATTCCTTGTGTGAAGCCACTATTGAACAAGAGACAGTGTCAGAAGCATCTCGCCTGGGCTAAAGACAAAAAGGACTGGACTGCTGCTGAGTGGTCCAAAGTTATGTTCTCTGATGAAAGTAAATTTTGCATTTCCTTTGGAAATCAAGGTCCCAGAGTCTGGAGGAAGAGAGGAGAGGCACAGAATCCACGTTGCGTGAGGTCCAGTGTAAAGTTTTCACAGTCAGTGATGGTTTGGGGTGCCATGTCATCTGCTGGTGTTGGTCCATTGTGTTTTCTGAGGTCCAAGGTCAACGCAGCCATCTACCAGGAAGTTTTAGAGCACTTCATGCTTCCTTCTGCTGAGAAACTTTATGGAGATGCAGATTTCATTTTCCAACAGGACTTGGCACCTGCACACAGTGCCAAAGCTACCAGTACCTGGTTTAAGGACCATGGTATCTCTGTTCTTGATTGGCCAGCAAACTCGCCTGACCTTAACCCCATAGAAAATCTATGGGGTATTGTGAAGAGGAAGATGCAATACACCAGACCCAACAATTCAGAAGAGCTGAAGTCTACTATCAGAGCAACATGGGCTCTAATAACACCTGAGCTGTGCCACAGACTGATCGACTCCATGACACGCTGCATTGCTGCAGTAATCCAGGCCAAAGGAGCCCCAACTAAATATTGAGTGCTGTACATGCTCATACTTTTCATGTTCATACCTTTGAGTTGGCCAACATTTCTAAAAATCCTTTTTTTGCATTGGTCTTAATTGATATTCTAATTTTCCGAGATACTGAATTTGGGACTTTCATTAGTTGTCAGTTATAATCAACAACAATAATAGAAATAAACATTTGAAATACATCAGTCTGTGTGTAATGAATGAATCTAATATACTAGTTTCACTTTTTGAATGGAATTACTGAAATAAATCAACTTTGTTATTATATTCTAATTTTATGACCAGCACCTGTATATATAATAAATGTATTTAACAAAAGATATCATTGGAGCACACCGTACAAATAGGTTACTCTTGTATTACAAGTTAGATTATGCAGACAATTGTTTGTTAGACAAAGGCTTTATAGTGTATATACAAGAGAACATTTAGCATATAGCTGAAAACATGCTAATTTAATATAAATAAGTTCAGATATGGAACATTAAATCATCCTGTATTACGTTACACAGAGAGATACCTGATACTTCATTCCAAGCCAGGGGCAACCTTGAGGGGCTGCATACTAGAAATGAGGTCATCCTACTTAGAGTAGTTAGACAAAAGGCCACGAAACTGGAAAGCTTAACAGACTAAGAAATGTTACATAAAGATTTTCCATTACAGGAACCACCCTGAAGCAGGGGATTCGTATCTATCTATCTATCTATCTATCTATCTATCTATCTATCTATCTATCTATCTATCTATCTATCTATCTATCTATCTATCTATCTATCTATCTATCTATCTATCTATCTATCTATCTATCTATCTATCTAAATGCATTTATTGCTATTTCATTTTTGGTCCCTGGAGTAAATTTAGCTTTTCCCATAATCTCTTTACATAAATAAATACAATAGATAGATAGATAGATAGATAGATAGATATCCAGGCCCCCATGATGGCACCCATGGATGCCCAACAGGGCATCCCTATGATACAGCACTTTCCATGCTGCCCTGCCAATATGGTCTTGATGGACAGGATGCTGACACCCAGTGTACCAGAGCATGGGGGGCAGTCTCCCATTGTCCCACATCTCTTCTGGCCTGATGACCAGAAAAGAGACTGCTGACTATCCTGTTCAGGATGCTTCTCAATCCAGGTTGTCCATTCACTATGCTTGCTTCCCAGCTGGGTAAGGGACACTGTCTGCGGTGGGAACATGGAAGCAAGTATTTCATTGTACATGGTACTTGTACACATGACAATAAAGAATTGAATTGATTCCCCTTCATTGCTACTGGGATGCCAGTCCCAGTGCACCAGCTACCAGCATGTCCCTCCATGCCTGCCTCCTGGCTAGGAGAGGAATGATCACATCTCCTTTCTTGATCATCCATTATACCGGCCTACCAGCCAGTTAAGTGAATGGGGTCCGTTGTGGAGGGTACTCCAGTCCACCCATCACAGTGTGTAGAAGTTTTGTAGTAAATTTGGAGTAAAACCTGAACTCTCTGACGCATCTGAGGTGGTAAAGATGTTGTTGTGCTTTCTTTACCAACGTGTTGATGTGCTTGGACCAGGTCAGGTCCTCCGTGATGTGGACACCAATGTAACTAATGTAGTTGACACTCAACTGTTGGGTCACAGTGCCTTTGTTATTTTCTCCAATCAGCTCATGGAGGTCAACAGAGAGTTCCTTGGACATCACGACTTGGTTTTTGACCTGACATGCAGAGTGAATTAAGGACCTTAAATACTCACATGTGTGTTTTTGTAAATGATATCTGGCCAATGCGGTTTGACCACAGGTGGACTCCAATCAAGTTCTAGACACTTCTCATTGAGAATTAAAGCAAATAGCATGCACTGGAGCAACAATTCGGAGTGCCACATCAAAGGGTCTGAATATTTATGAGAAGGGGAGATATCAGTTTTTGATATTATAAATTTGTAAATCTTTCAGAAAACATGTTTTAAATGTGTCATTTTAGGTTATTGAGTATAGATTGATGGGTAGAAATGGCAATTTTTCCATTTCAAATTAAATCTAAAACACAATAAAGTGTGCAGAAAGTGAAGAGTTCTGAATAATTTCTGAATCCGCTGTATATAAGACAAGCTCAAAACTTAACTGAGGAAAATCTAATTCTAAATGTGGAGATACCCTACTGAGAAAAGATAAGCTAAAAGCAAAGAGAATAGCAGAGCTACTCAAAGCAGGGACAAGGCAGTAGACAGCCATGAAGATCGATAGCTCGGGTCAGTGTAGATAGATAGATAGATAGATAGATAGATAGATAGATAGATAGATAGAACTTTTTGTCTCCGGGAGAAATTTGGCTTTTTACAGAGGCTCTTTAACTAAATAAATACATGAATCGATAGGCAAATAAATATATATGTATACACAGTATGGTCTGAACACACACATATCTATCTATCTATCTATCTATCTATCTATCTATCTATCTATCTATCTATCTATCTATCTATCTATCTATCCTATCTATTGTGAAAGACACCACATGGGGACTTCCATCCAGGCCAGAACCGAACCAAGATCCTTACCTGTCCGGGACACCCATGGTGTGGAAGGACAGGAGAAGACAGTTTGTGCAGGGTATTGTATCCCCCAAAATGCTAGATGGCAGCTGCCCAGGGTTACAGTACCACCACGCATTCCTATAGGGCATGTTGGAAACTGGAGTTCATTGGCTTAGGCCTGTTTGGTTCTGTGGGTGCTGCCAGGGGGTACTGAGAGGACTAGTGAGCCCTGCTTTGTCATGCTCTAACCTCACCCTGAAGTACTCCCAAACTACAGTTTTGGAACACCAGAAGTACTTCCGGAATTTGCATAAGAGGAGCAGCCTGCCTCAACTCGGGATGCCAGAGTTGGGAAGAGGAGGATGAAGCTTTCTGAGAGGAACAAAGGAAGAATGACAGAGAGTTGCTTAGAAACAGAGTTGTGGTTGCGTTGTGGGAAACTCTATTTGTAAGAGTTTCGCACAATGAAAACCCTTTGTTTCACTGGAACTTATGATCAAGCCTGTGTGTTGGGAGTTTGGAGAGCTACAGCATCTCCTGGGGAACACACTATCTATCTATCTATCTATCTATCTATCTATCTATCTATCTATCTATCTGTCTGTCTGTCTGTCTGTCTGTCTGTCTGTCTGTCTGTCTGTCTGTCTGTCTGTCTGTCTGTCTATCTATCTATCTATCTATCTATCTATCTATCTATCTATCTATCTATCTATCTATCTATCTATCTATCTATCTATCTATCTATCTATCTATCTATCTATCTATCTATCTATAAAATGATAATTTGTGCCTTGAGTGTCTTTGTTGTTGTTCTTATTATTTTGTCAAGGTTGTGGATCTGAGGCAGTCCTGTTCGCAATTTTACCTTCCTGAAATGAATTTCCTAGCAGTTAACTTTATCCTTTCATGGAGCAAATCTCTCACTGATGGACACAAAGGCCTTATACAATAAAAAACGTAGGTGGGTGAATTAAAGAGCAAGAAGACAGCAGCCAAGTGCATCCCAAGACTTACGGACATGTCATCCTGTGAGATACTCAGAGAATGAAATCTGTTTAGTCTGGAGCACATAAGACTTTGTGGGGACTTTATTTGACGCCTTCAAAGCTCTAAAATGTATCAATAAAATGACTCCTGTATTATTCTTTCAACTTAATGTTGAATCACTATGGTAATTATGGGGAAGTGCTTTTAGGACAGGGGCATTTCTTCATGCAAAGATGTGTGGGAATCTGGAACAAACTGTGTAGTTCAAGTATGAACCTTGACAACTTTTAAAAGATTTGGATGAGATACTGGGACAACTTAACTAATTAGGTGTCCCAACAAACTTGATCACCTCTCACATGTCAGATATCTTAACAAAACTGTAGCCATGGATGGAGTCTTAGGGAAATTTATTATTTTCTTTGCCATCCAGAAATGAAGCATTTTCATACCTTCTTGCATAAGTGGTGCCATCACAAGTGATAAGTGTTAAAATATTAGGAAGTCCTCCATTCTCTGTCCGTAAGCTACTAGAAATGCATGCTGTATAACCCATATTAGAACCCACAGTGTTGGGAAAAACAAGGTGGCCACTTCAAAACCCACCATTCATTCATTCATTCATTCATTGTGCTGCAAATGATGTAAGAGGACTTTTAAAATGATTCAATGTCCCATAAATATCTAATCCAGATGGAATTTCATAGAAATCTGTAATTAAACAAATAGAAAGACCAGAAAAATGGTATCAAGAGCAGGCCATTCAGCCCAACAAGCTCACCATTCATGACGTGTCTGATTTGTGGACCAACAAAAATGCCTTCCTTCTTCTTGGCATTCATAGAAACATCTGTCTCAAATATCAGAATCTTTCACCTTCTTTGTTCATCGCTTCCACAAAGTTTTTCATCTTTCCAAGGATTTTATGAAGAGGAGGTAAAAATGTGCTTGTTGGGTTGTCAAGTGATTTATGTGCCACACTCTTCTGCCCTCATGGTGCGTCCAGTTTTTTATGTAATGAACCTCTTTAACATGGCAATCCCAATCTGAAATTAAGCAACAGTTGCATTCTCAGTAGCAATGCGACTACTTTTAGATCACCACAGATGTGCCAGTTGTAGTTGTTATTCTGTACACGTTTCTACAACGGTTCTATGCTTTCATGGAGTTATTTCATGTGCACTGCATTGTCAATGGGTGTTGAAGGTTGGACATTGCTATTGTGTAGCAAGACAGCTTTCAGGCTCCCTCAGATTTTTAAATAGAGCAGGGGTCTCCAAATCCAGTCCTGGAGAGCTACAGTGGCTGCAGGTTTTCATGCTAACTCTTTTCTTAATTAGTGACCAGTTTTTGCTGTTAATTAACTATTTCCCTTTATTTAAATTGACATTTCTTGAGACTCTGACTGCTGAATTGATTCTTTTTTTTCCTTAAATGTCACTTAAACATAAATTTGATGTGAAGTGAGCCAACAGATGACTAACTAAGTTGGGGTCTCAAACCTTCATTCAGTTTCTTAACTTGAAGCCAATTCTCTTTACTGATTAAACCCATTATTTAATTCCATGGCGCTCATTCTGCCATGGCAGACATTTCCAAAACTGTTGATTTTCTTTTTTGAAAGCGCTGTCAAAATGTTTTGTGGACCCGAGCAGATCAACATTACTGAGGAGGGCTTCACCTTTCTATATTTTCAGATATTGTGTGATGGATGCAAGTTGTTGTTTACAGTCATATGAAAAAGTTTGGGAACCCCTCTCAGCCTACATAATAATTGACTCTCCTTTCAACAAAAAAGATAACAGTGGTATGTCTTTCATTTCCTAGGAACATCTGAGTACTGAGGTGTTTTCCGAACAAAGATTTTTAGTGAAGCAGTATTTAGTTGTATGAAATTAAAAAATCAAACGTGAAAAACTGGCTGTGCCCAAATGTGGCCCCCTTGTCATTGTGATGATTTGAATGCCTGTCACTGCTCAATGCTGATTACTTGTAACACCAAATTGGTTGGATTAGCTTGTTAAGCCTTGAACTTCATAGACAGGTGTGTCCAATCATGAGATATAAAGGTATTTAAGGTGGTCGATTACAAGTTGTGCTTCCCTTTGACTCTCCTCTGAAGAGGGACAGCATGGTATCCTCAAAGCAACTCTCAAAAGATCTGAAAACAAAGATTGTTCAGTCTCATGGTTTAGGGGAAGGCTACAAAAAGCCATCTCAGAGGTTTAAACTGTCAGTTTCAACTGTAAGGAATGGAATCAGGAAATGGAAGGCCACAGGCACAGTTGCTGTTAAACCCAGCAGGTCTGGCAGGCCAAGAAAAATACAGGAGCGGCATATGAGCAGGATTGTGAGAATGGTTACAGACAACCCACAGATCACCTCCAAAGACCTGCAAGAACATCTTGCTGCAGATGGTGTATCTGTACATCATTCTACAATTCAGCACAATTTGCACAAAGAACATCTATATGGCAGGGTGATGAGAAAGATGCCCTTTCTGCACTCACGCCACAAACAGAGTCGCTTGTTGTATGCAAATGCTTATTTAGACAAGCCAGTTTCATTTTGGAACAAAGTGCTTTGGACTGATGAGACAAAAATTGAGTTATTTGGTCAGAACAAAAGTGCTTTGCATGGCAGAAAAAAACACCGCATTCCAAGAAAAATATCTTCTACCTACTGTCAAATTTGGTGGAGGTCCCATCATGCTGTGGGGCTGTGTGGCTAGTTCAGGGACTGGGGCCCTTGTTAAAGTCGAGGGTCAGATGAATTCAACCCAATATCGACAAATTCTTCAAGATAATGTTCAAGCGTCAGTCACAAAGTTGAAGTTACTCAGGGGTTGGACATTCCAACAAGACAATGACCCAAAACACACTTCGAAATCTACAAAGGCATTCATGCAGAGAGAGAAGCACAACGTTCTGGAATGGCCGTCACAGTCCCCTGACTTGAATATCATAGAAAATCTATGGGATGATTTGAAGCAGGCTGTCCATGCTCGGCAGCCATCAAATTGAACTGAACTGGAGAGATTTTGTATGGAAGAATGGTCAGAAATACCTCCATCCAGAATCCAGACACTCATCAAAGGCTATAGGAGGACAGCGTCTAGAGGCTGTTAGATTTGCAAAAGGAAGCTCAACTAAGTATTGATGGAATATCTCTGTTGGGGTCCCCAAATTTATGCATCTGTCTAATTTTGATGCATATTGCATATTTTCTGTTAATCCAATAAACTTAGTGTCACTGCTGAAATCCTACTGTTTCCATAAGGCATGTCACATATTAAAAGGAAGTTGCTACTTTGAAAGCTCAGCCAATGAGAAACAAAAATCCAAAGAATGAAGAGGGGTTCCCAAACTTTTTCATATGACTATATGTGTTGGTTCATTTTGTGTCTTAATATTGTTTGGTTGCTAATTAAGGAAAAAAGGAATAATTAAGGGTCCTGAGTCTTAAGTTGTGCATCAATTAAAATTAAAACAAAGAGTTAATTTGCTGCAAAATTTGGTCACTAATTAAGAAAAGGGTTAGAATGAAAACCACAGTAGCACTCCAGGACTGCAGTTGGAGACCCCTGAAACAGAGGATTGTCCCTTTGATACATTGCAGTGTTAATTCAAAAAAAAAAAGCAAAACAAAACAACGCACAGAATAATACGGACACGCTGCCTCCTTGTCTTCACGACATATAACACACACTCTGCCTTTAAAGGACAAACAGCATGATGAAAGATCTCAGCCATTCTGCACGGCCTGTTTTCCGCCTCTTCTTTCAGCATCCTCAGCACTCAGACCATGCGATTTGGGGGCTGTTTTCATCTTCAGGTCATAAAGCTACTCACATATTAGTTCATGTGTGTACCTGACGTGGGCTTCTTAAATACCTCATCTGGCGTTTTGTTTAGTGTTTGGCCTTGTACTCACAGCTTGTATTTGTGTCCACTGTCTCCGTCCTGAGCTGCTTTCATTAGCTGCTGGGAGACATGTAAGTATGCCTCTCATTGAACTGTGTGCAAATTATAATATACCCGACCATGAACAGCGTAGGCATTGTATAGCCACAAAGACAATGGAGCCTTCATTGAAAACGCATGACAGAGGTGGACAGCTTTTATTGTCAAGTTTAACATTAATTCTAATCATTGTAATTTAAAGATCCAGTCTTCAATATTTTAGAGAACCTTCAGAATTTCACAAATAACCTTTGTGAACTCAGGCCTCATTCACTGGGGCTGCACCACCATACATCACAAGCCAGTAATCATATTGTAATCATTGGAAAGAGGATGGTGATGGTGTTCACTTAGGAAAGGTACTAATGTGGAAGAAAAAATTAGACGCAGAGGTCACATAGTCATTTAGCATGAAGTGTTTTGGTATGCTTTCCACATTAAAATATAGCATTTATCATAGAAGTTGTGGTGCAGCAGGGGGCATACCGCTCCCTCAACCCCAAACAGACAGGCTAAGACACAAGTTCAACACAGCACGTTTTTTATTTTGCAATGGGGAAGCGTTTTTCTTTTGCTCCCCACTACACCGTACAGTACAAAGCACCAAACAGAAATAAACACCGTCCTTTCTTTCTCTTTCTTTCTCTCTTCTTTGTCTCCACTTCTCCTCACAAGGCTCCCTGATTGGTGGAGGGGCGGCTCCTTTTATAGCGCACCTCGAAGTGCTGCAGGTGTTCCTCGACCTTCTTCTAGCTGCACTTTTTGGTGTGACAGAAGAGGTTCCTCCAATGACTCAGCTGCACCTGCAGCACCCCCTGGAAGCACCCATGGAGACCAAAAGGGCTGCTCCTAAAACTACAACTCCCAACATGCCCTGCGGGGATCCATGGTGCTATAGCAACCCAGGGGGGCTGCCCTCTAGGGTCTTAGGGAACACACTGAATCCAATATAGTCTCTCTCTCTGTCCTTTCACACAGCCATCGTTCCAGCCGGGTAATGCTCCTGGCCATCTGTCACAAAATAGTATAAAGAGTTAACACATATAATCTAAGCATATCAGGAAACCGGATAAAGGTCAAGTGAACTACAAACAACAAGAAGGTTCTGGGCAATGGTTCAAGAAGTTGGCTGACTATCATGTACCCAGTAAGAATTGACAGATGCCATGCACACAGGGACTCAAGAAGTATTGAAAAGTATTGTTGAGGACCAAGAATATAGCAGAAATGAGACTTTTATTTTGAAGTATGACAACTATAGAACATGTCTTTTTAACCAATCAGAGTAAATGTTAGATGAATATGTAGGCAAATTCAGTTATTTATAAAATGGACCTCTGCTCTTATTATTTTGACCATTCTAATCATTCTGTAGCAGACTGCTGTGAGGAATGCTCCCGCTTCGGCTTTTGCTGAGATAATTAAAGACACAATGAACACATTTTCTCTTGCATGGTTTCTGACTCAAAGAGGTTTTATCAAACTTGTCCTAGTAGAGGATTTTTTTTTTTTTTCGTTAATTCATATGAAATGTTTATGTTGTACTAGTGGTAAAGGCAACAACTGCAGAAACCAATTCCTATATACCTCTTTATTTTATATATATAACAAAGAGACAAACAAACCAAACAATATACTGACATTTTTCTTGAGAAAGCTGTTTCCTTTGGCTCATTTTTGAACCCAGAACTGAACTTTAGGAATGCCAGTACCTTGAATCCCAAATGAACAGAATAACAGACTTCTGTGATGCTGATGCAATTACAAAGGTTTCTCTAATAACCAATTCTCATGTAAACAGATGGATAAGCTAAGGGAGTTGACCATTAGGACACTAAAGGAGTGGCTGCAGAAAAATGGGGTTTCCAGTTATTTGTGAATAATAACTTCAAAATCAGTCATTTCAAGCAGTAATGTCCATTAGACACACCAGTGATGTCTTGGCTGCATTTTTAAGTTAATTTAAAGGTTTGGGTGTGTATAAACATTTGACTTGCAAAGTGTATTCCAGCCACCCTACCAGACACAGACAGGCACGGACACAAGTGCAGGTGCAACACTCATTTATTTTTTCACATGGGAACCACTTCTCCCTGCTTCCCACCCATACAGCACAGTTCTCCAGTAGATAATGATAGGTTCTCTTCTTTATTTCGCCCTCTTCTCGCCACCACTCCTCCTCCAGAAAGCTTTGTCCACATCCACCCGACTCTGGCCTTAGAGTAGTGGCTGCTGACTCCTTTTATAAGGCACCTGGAAGTGCTGCAGGTGCTTGTTGACATACGTCTAGCAGCACTTCCAGGTGTGGCAGTAGTGCTGCATACAAGGACTCAGCAGTTTTCCAGGTGATCTCTGGTGGTGGCCATGGGACCCACCACGGTGGACCTTCCAAGCTCCAAACCGGTGGCCCTACAGCAAGCCAGGACGGCTGCCCTCTAGTGTCCCCGGGAAGGTAATGCCTAGAACTCAGTGTCTCCTCTGGTCCTTCCAATACAGGGGCATCCAGGCTGGGCAAGATTTCCAGCCTGCTGTCACAAACATGGGGATGTGAATGAGAGGCATAAATAGAATAGATTTGGCAGGGGCGCAGGCGATTTACCTGTATTACACAGCTATGGAAACAAACACGAGTAAGTGCAAAAGTGTGAATGAGTCTTTAAGGAACAAAACATTTTTTTTTCTACTCCAATAAAACCTTTAACACCCCCTTAAACTCCAATGAATTTCCCATTTTACAATTGCAAAATCGCCTGTTAAACAAATTAATGTACCAGTTACGTAAAATTGTATGCAAATTGCAAACTGACTGTTGTATTCATCACTACACTGTGCGGATCAACTGGCCAGAATCTTCACTAGGATTTTCAACCAGTCTCTGTCACACACACACACACACATATATATATATATATATATATATATATATATATATATATATATATATATATATATATACTGTATATATATATATATACAGTATATATATAGTGCATCCATAAAGTATTAACAGCGCATCACTTTTTCCACCTTATTCCAAAATGGATTAAATTCATTTTTTTCCTTTAGAATTCTACACACAACACCCCATAGTGACAACATGAAAAAAGTTTACTTGAGGTTTTTGCAAATTTATTAAAAATAAAAAAATTGAGAAAGCACATGTACATAAGTATTCACAGCCTTTGCCATGAAGCTCAAAATTAAGCTCAGGTGTCATCCTGTTTTCCCTGATCATCCTTGAGATGTTTCTGCAGCTTAATAGGAGTCCACCTGTGGTAAATTCAGTTGACTGGACATGATTTGGAAAGGCACACACCTGTCTATATAAGGTCTCACAGTTGACAGTTCATGTCAGAGCACAAACCAAGCATGAAGTCAAAGGAATTGTCTGTAGACCTCCGAGACAGGATTGTCCCGAGGCACAAATCTGGGGAAGGTTACAGAAACATTTCTACTGCTTTGAAGGTCCCAATGAGCACAGTGGCCTCCATCATCCGTAAGTGGAAGAAGTTCGAAACCACCTGGACTCTTCCTAGAGCTGGCCGGCCATCTAAACTGAGTGATCGGGGGAGAAGGGCCTTAGTCAGGGAGGTGACCAAGAACCCAATGGTCACTCTGTCAGAGCTCCAGAGGTCCTCTGTGGAGAGAGGAGAACCTTCCAGAAGGACAACCATCTCTGCGGCAATCCACCAATCAGGCCTGTATAGTAGAGTGGCCAGACGGAAGCCACTCCTTAGTAAAAGGCACATGGCAGCCCGCTTGGAGTTTGCCAAAAGGCACCTGAAGGACTTTCAGACCATGAGAAAGAAAATTCTCTGGTCTGATGAGACAAAAATTGAACTCTTTGGTGTGAATGCCAGGCGTCACGTTTGGAGGAAACCTGGCACCATCCCTACAGTGAAGCATGGTGGTGGCAGCATCATGCTGTGGGGATGTTTTTCAGCGGCAGGGACTTGGAGACTAGTCAGGATAAAGGGAAAGATGACTGCAGCAATGTACAGAGGCATCCTGGATGAAAACCTGCTCCAGAGCGCTCTTGACCTCAGACTGGGGCAATGGTTCATCTTTCAGCAGGACAACGACCCTAAGCACACAGCCAAAATATCAAAGGAGTGGCTTCAGGACAATTCTGTGAATGTCCTTGAGTGGCCCAGCCAGAGCCCAGACTTGAATCCAATTGAACATCTCTGGAGAGATCTTAAAATGGCTGTGCACCGACGCTTCCCATCCAACCTGGTGGAGCTTAAGAGGTGCTGCAAAGAGGAATGGGCGAAACTGGCCAAGGATAGGCGTGCCAAGCTTGTGGCATGATATTCAACAAGACTTGAGGCTATAATTGCTGCCAAAGCTGCATCGACAAAGTATTGAGCAAAGGCTGTGAATACTTACGTACATGGGATTTCTCACTTTTTTAATTTTTAATAAATTTCCAAAAACCTCAAGTAAACTTTTTCACATTCATGACATTCGTTGTCTGAATCACAATCTGATTGTATGGGTGGTTACCTACCAGGTAACGCATGTGGTTGGTCTGCAAGTCAGCAAACATCCACCACAGTGCCCTCTTCAGTTGCAAGAAGAAGATCATAGAATGTTGCATAGTTTACTGTCAAATAATGCAAAGAGTACGTGACACGTGTTTCGCCCTAATTTTGGGCTCATCAGGCATACACACTCACTGCACCCCCTCTCGGGGATATATATATTTAGTCACGCATGAGGACTGGAGGTTGTTATCTCCACTTCCAGTTCACGCAACATAAAATCTCAGGCTTCCCAGAAGAAGGAGCCATTTTTGACAAGAGCTACCCGTCGGATGGTGCTCCTGAAAAACTGACCCAATACCAGAGTCTAACCAGCCGATTGATGTAGTTTGTTTTCAGCCCAAGTATTTAGAAGGATAGCACAGCCAAGGGTGTTTATTTTTGTTGGATATTTGAACAGCGAATTGGACAATCAGCTTGGTTTTCCTTTTATGCAGCTGACATTAAAGAAACGAGCCCCTATATATATATATATATATATATATATATATATATATATATATATATATATATAAATTTATATTGTAATAGGCAATATGCATTGGCTGGCATCCTGGCTGGGGTGGATGGTCTCTTACCTAGCCTGGAGGCAGTTTTACTTGAAAGATGTGGATCTTATATCTCATGGGGAGGTTCAGCATGATCCAGATGGATGTAATGTGATAGTGCTAGAAGTACACCGGAGTCCGGTATAAAGGAAGCTGCTCCATTTAACCAAGGAAGACAGAATTGGGAGAGCAGTCGGATGAAGCTCATCTGGTGGAGAAGGGGAGAGCCATATTCCTGGAACAGTGAAATTCTTGTAGGTTTTTGAGGCAACAAATCACTTTTTTGGAATCTGAAACCGTGTTTCAGACTACGAATGCTATGAATGTAATTAGTCCGATCTCCAAGCTGTCAAATAAGTACGCCTGATGAGCCCAAATAAGGATGAAACACGTGTCGCGTACTCTTTGCATTATTTGACAGTAAAACTATATAACATTCTATGATCTGCGACTGAGAGGGTGTGGTAGACGTTTGCCGACTTGCAGACCAACCACATGCGTTAGCTGGTAGTAAACACCCATACAATCAGATCGTGTTTCAGACTACGAATGCTATGAAATTATATATATATATATATATATAATATATATATATATATATATATATATATATATATATATATATATATATATATATATATCCATCCATCCATTTTTCAACCCGCTAAATCCGAACACAGGGTCACGGGGGTCTGCATACAGTATATATATATGTGTGTGTGTGTGTGTGTGTGTACAGTGGTACCTCTGGTCATGACCGGGTCGTTACGTGACCTGAACGTAATTTCCCCATAAGATTGTATGTAAATACAATTAATCCGTTCCATATGAACTGTATGTAAAGATTTTTAATCATTAAAATAGTTAATTATACCATAGAATGCACAGTGTAATAGTAAACTCAATGTAAAAACATTGAATAACACTGAGAAAACCTTGAACAACAGAGAAAATTAACATTGCAAGAGTTTGCGCTAGACCCTTACGAACCACTCGCTGTAAACACTTTTTTATGAGTTTTAAGCACAGGGAAAAATCTTTAATTTATACAAAAACTAACCATAAACAACCAAGAAAACTAACCTTGCATGAGTCGAGTTCTGGTTTGAAGGAAGTAAGGAGGAAGGTGGAGAGGAGGTTACAGTTTTGAGGGAGAGGCCGGCTCCACGAAGGAAAATTTCGATTTAGAAATCAATAGATTTCTAGTAGATTTCAACTTCTTGTACTTGGCGGCAAGATCGGTAACATGAACGCCACGTTCATACTTTTCAATGATTTCTTTCTTTAATTGGATTTCAGTTTTCTTTGAACCTTTCTTCTCACCAACACTACCGCTCTTCACTTGCTTAGAGGCCATGGTTAATTGCAAAATTAATGCACAAGCACATGAAATAGAGCACAAAGAGTTCACAGCAAATGCATGCAAGTCCGACCGAGAACAATGTACAGGGAGAGAACAGATGCAAAAGTTTAGCGAACTTTTTGATCGTAACCTGATTTGTACGTGTTTGGAAACATTCGTGACCAGAGGTTCTACTGTATATATATATATATATATATACTGTATACTGTATATGGAAGCGAAGGTTTGTGATACGGTTTGCATATTTGCAGTTGCAGATCTACAAAGGCAGAGAATGAATCATGTATCATAAAGTAATAATAATAATTTAATGTAATAATAATAATTATGTGTATATATATATATATATATATATATATATATATATATATATATATATATATATATATATATATATATATCCATCCATCCATCCATTTTCCAACCCGCTGAATCCGAACACAGGATCACGGGGGTCTGCTGGAGCCAATCCCAGCCAACACTGGGCACAAGGCAGGAACCAATCCCGGGCAGGGAGACAAAAGTAGGTTTACAGTTGTTCGTCTAGAAAAAGACATGAAGGTTATGATTGCTACACTTAAGCACATTTTAACAATAATAATAAAAGGAAGACAAATAATACAAAACAATAATACAATAATTAATAAATAAATAATAATACAAACTTAAACTGTTTTGCGTACTCACAACGGAAAGCTTACTTTTGCCCACCCTGTATATGCCTGAGTGTGTGTGTGTGTTTAACTGTTGTACAGTTTTCTACTTTCTCATTAATGTCTTGTCTGTCTGTCAAATCCGTGTAAGCCCTATGTAAAGAAGCAATGAATTCCACTGAAATGTAATGCTAGATGTGTAACGTCAAGAATATAATCTTCACAAATTGACTTTAGCAGGAAATTTCAACACTTTGCATATGTATTGATTTTGATTAGAACATCCTCCATACATCAGAAGATAATAAGCAAATCAAATAAAACAAATAAAACAAAACAGCCTCTAATCCCTGTGAATCTTACAAGAACAATCGACAAAGCAGCCTAATGCTGGCCTTGCTCTTGGGGTCAATGGTGACACTTAGTGTTTACGTGATGACTGACCTCAGTATTGTACAAGTGGAATGACACTGGAAAAGGTGTGGAAGGCGGAAAACATAAAATTGTTATACTTGGTTAGCGGCTATGAAACAGATTTCATTTTAATTTGAAAGACACATGTTGCTCTAAATCAAACAAATAATAATAAAAAATAAATAAAAATAATGTCAAAGAAAGATTAACAAAAAAGCTCTAATCCTGTACTGTCTGGTGTACAGTACTACACATGATCCCCTGAAAAGCGTGAGGCTGGTTACTGTAATGGTGGGTGATTGATGCTGCCTTCAGAGCTGTGTTAATCATGAATGGAGGCACAGGGGAAGAATCACAAGATTAATGGTGACGTTACTTAACTGTCCCCAATGGGTATTGTGTGGCCTTCATGCAATTCGTTCAGTATTAAATAAAAAGTATGATTTTAGTAGTAGCACAATTTGTCCACTAGATGGCTCAGTATATACAGCATATGTGGAGATTTTTATTACTGCAGATACCAACTCAGCCGATTGGGAGCAACATTCTGAAACCATTGAGGTTTAATGGTCTCAGGTGATGGGGCCAATTCATACAGCATTGAAGGGAAGGCAGGGACAAACACTGTTAGGTGCACCTGTCCATTCACACACACACACACACACACACACACACACACACACACACACACCCACACACACAAGAGATGAGTATAAAGTCACCAATTAACCTAACACACTCACAGCTATCGGTTGTGAGATGAAAACTGCAGAACTGAGATTTGTAAAAAAAATGAGAAGGACAATAATTAGAGTATGTATGCCAATGACACCAAAGACACAGCTGGGTTTGTTAAGACCCATTTTATAATTACCAATGGTAGGACTTACTTGATCTGCAATATTCTGTACTTTTTAAGCCTCCATTCTAACTTGGGGTAGCAGGGGACCAACACTCTTAAACATAAAGGTGCCAAAGTGGATCTTTAGAGTGGTGCCATAGGGGAAACATCCACATGAAGGTTTCAGAAAGAACTTTTACTTATTTAGATCCATGTAAAGCGCCATAAATAGATATGAATAAGATAATAACAGATTTATGGAATACCAGTGGGCTCCTGATTTTAAAAGGACTCTCGATGCATGCAATGACTCAGGATAAGTTCAGGTTTTCTTGATTTGTTGTGTACTGCTAGGTAGCCAACCAGACATCATTTCTGTTTAGATCACATATTAGGAACCTTTTCAGAGCCCAAAGAACAAGCTTCATGTGCAAAAACTCTTCACAGATTGAAATGGCTCTTTGCCAAGCAGAATTTCTACATGGAGATTTACTGAGCAGTCAGAATGGGCTCTGAAGAAGGGGGCCATAATTTACCAACATGCTGGAATTCTATGAGGCAGCAACAAAAGGTTATGATCAAAGTGGAGCGCATGATATTATTTATCTGGACTTTCAGAAAGCATTTGATAAGGTGCCACATGAGAGGTTGGGCATCAAACTAAAAGAAGTGGCAGTTCAGGGTGATGTTTGCAGATGGGTGCAGAATTGGCTCAGACACAGGAAGCAGAGGGTGATGGTGTGAGGAACCTCATCAGAATTGGCCGATGTTAAGAGTGGTGCCCAGCAGAAGTCAGTTCTAGGACCGTTGCTATTTTTAATAAATATAAATGATTTAGATAGGAATATAAGTAACAAGCTGGTTAAGTTTGCAGATGATACCAAGATAGGTGGATTGGCAGATAACCAAGAAGCTGTTATATCATCACAGAGGGACTTGGACAGCAGACTGGCTTAGGCAGATTTGTGGCAGATGAAATTTAATGTCAGTAAATGTAAAGTATTACACATAGAAAGTAAAAATGTTAGGTTTGAATACAGAATAGGTAGTCGGAAAATCGAGAGTACACTTTATGAGAAGGATTGAGGAGTCATAGTGGACTCTAAGCTATCGACTTCCCAACAGTGTTAAGAAGCCATTAAGAAGGCTAACAGATTATCAGGTTATATAGCACCCTGATGTGTGGAGTACAAGTCACAGGAGGTTCTGCTTAAGCTTTATAACACACTGGTGAGGCCTCATCTGGAGTACTGGGTGCAGTTTTGGTCTCCAGACTACAAAAAGGACATAGCAGCACTAGAAAAGGTCCAGAGAAGAGCAGCTAGGCTGATTCCAGGGCTACTGGAAATGAATTATGAGGAAAGATTAAATGAGCTGAGCCTTTACAGTTTAAGAAAAAGAAGATTAAAAGGTGATATGACGGAAGTGTTTAAAATTATGAAGGGGATTAGTCCAGTGAATCAAGACTGTGATTTTAAAATGAGTTCATCAAGAACACGGGGACACAGTTGGAAACTTGTTAAGGGTAAATTTCACACCAACATTAGGACACTTTTCTTTACACAAAGAATGATAGACACTTGGAATAAGCTACCAAGTAGTATGGCAGACAAGGGCTTTGAAAACCAGACAATGATTTTTTAGAAGAATTAAGTTGATAGGACTGGCGATCTTTGTTGGGCTGAATGGTCCATTTTCATTGAGATTGTTCTAATGTTCTAAAAAGGAACCACACAACTTAGTTATATTTAAAACGGTGTCCCAGCGTATACATGTTTGGGGTGAGAGGAAAACCCATGTAGGTATGGAGAGACTGTACAAACTCCATACAGAATTGTCCTGGGACAGGTCATTCTTCTTATGATAATTAACATATATATTGCAGCATAATTTTTCTTACTGTTAACTTTGAATAAGGAGCTGGTTTGCACAAATAAAGTGAATTAGTAGCTGATTGCACAGCCATACAAGTAGCTACAAATAAGCAACTAACATCAGCCTGGTGTGATCCACAGAGAACATCACCTCAAGGCACTTTTATTACTTATTATGGTACAAGTGCCACTCACGGGGTCACACAGACTTTGAAAAGATGTCACAACAGGCACCCCCAGTGATAAGTAAACTGAAACTTTGTGGTTTACATTTCAAACCACTAGACAGCCTTTTTGCATGATGATGCATAACATAATATTTTCAGAACTGTTTAATCCAATTCAGGGTGTTGAGTAGCTGAAGTCTCTCTCGTTAACCCATCACGGGGGTCAGTTACATGAGATGTGAGAGTAAACTCAAAGTACTCGGAGGAAAGTTCATACTGACACGGGACAAACATACAACTTGTTTTAAAATCCAACACATATGAGATTTAAAGCAGAGTCTCACTTGAGCTAAGCCCAGTTGTCACCATTGTTTTGGAAAACATCTGCTCAGGACTGCAGAAGACATGAAATCAAACTTTGCATGGCCTTTGAATCTATTTATTTAGATTTCAATATAATTTGTTTGTCTGTTATGTTCTCAAACCCACCTGATCCAATTCAGGGTTGAAGATACTGGTCAGATTGGGCACAAAGTAAAAAGAAGAGACCCACACATTTAGAATTGCCAGCTGATCTAACCTGCATGTCATTGAGAATGTGTGTAGAAAACCCGATGTACCAAAAGGAAACACTGACATGCATGATGCACACCACACAGAGACAAGGGGAACAAGGGGAATGATTCAAATCTAGAAGATTGCACCTACTAGATGTGGGCACCTACCTCTGCGCCACAGTGTCGCCCATCAAACCAGCTTGTTGGACACAACGGTCTCCTCTTTTTTTGCCAAACTTCTTGTGCTCTTGTCAAATTCATTCTGAGCCCATCGTGCATAAGGCGGTTGGCAGCCAATCAGGCGACACAATCAGTCAGATTGTACAGTCAGTCCCTTAGCTTTCTGTGGAGGGATATTTTGGAGAAAATTAGGTAAGTAAAGGTGTAAATAAATGAAAGTAATTTGACAAAAAATAAATAATAACATAAAATCTGAGTTTAAATAAGTGTGGCAAAATATGTTTTTGTTCCATTCTCTTTGCATATTTAATCTTTTAATTGTCTCTCTATTATATAAAAAAATCCTTTGATGTGACGAGACTTTTTGGAGACAAGACTTTTTGGAAGAGAGATATTGTCAAGTCCCGCGAGACGAGACTTTTACCATCCTCTCAAACGTTTCTGGGTAACGGACCACGGACCTCTCAACTCTCATTCATGTGAATGCTTTTGTCAGACACACTTCCTACGCTCTTATACATTTTAACGTTTTCCTCACTTTAAGTTCCCAATTAAAGAAGACGTATTATGTCCAAATCTCATTGAAGAATTTCACCTGGAAGGGTTATCAACAGAAGAAATGAGTACACGAGCAATCCTAGCACCAAGAAACAAGGACGTCAAACGAATTAACGTGAAAATTGTCGATTGGTTACACATTAAATTGGTTAAATGAATCCAAAAATGTTGAACGGTTACATGGCAAATTGTTTAAATGCATATCAATAGACTGTGCTGAAACAGTTGGTGGTGATCGTGCGGAAAATGAAAACATCAACTGACAATATCTCGAAGTATATCTACAACTGTTAATAACGTCTGGTCTTACACCGGCCGAAATACTGTACAAATAAGGATGCATCCAAGAAAGGTAATGTAGTACATCTCCCACGGATAACATTAGACAACAAAGGAAATCTTGATAAGCCATTCGTATTAAAACGTTAACAGTTTTCCGTTAGAATAGCTTTTGCAAAGACAATTAACAAGTCTCAGAGCCAAACATTCAAAAAAAGTCGTTTTATTTAATAGAGAGAAAGAAACGAAATTCAATCATGGGCAGTTACACGTTGCATTGATACATATGTAACTATTCCCGTGAAAATAAAACTCTGTTTAAATTGTACATCCGCATCCCCATACGCAAATGGAAGAACCGCAAAGTGGCTAGTGCACAGCACAGGCTCTGGGATTGGTGAGCGAAGTGAGCAGGGGGCAAAGCCCCCTAGTTTATTTAATAATAATAATCTTTACATTTATATAGCACTTTTCATACTACTCAAAACACTTCACAAAGTGAACCACCACCACCAGTGTGTAGTATCCACTTGATGATGCAACGGCAGCCAATTTTGCACCAATCCACTCGCAATACATTAGCTGTTATGTGGTGAAGGGGTGAGACAGAGACAGCAGATCAGAGACAGGGGATGGTTAGGGGGCCAGAATGACCAGGCTAAGGTGGGCAGTTTAGCCAGGACAATTTATTTCACTGACACAACATGAAATACAACACACTGACAGGGTGGGCTCTAGCAAGTACTGTTTTTTGATTGGTGGATTGTTTGCAGTGTTGACAAATGTGCTTTGATTGACTTGGGAATCCTGTGGCTCAAACAAGTGCAAGGAAGAGTTGTTCACACTCTTAAATAAATATTACACTTCAATTGCACTTTATTTGGGTTTTGTGGTTCCTTGTAGAGCCTTTGCTTGACAAAGAACCATTTTATTCTGGCAAGGGTTCTGTGCTGGGCCGGCACCACCGTTAAGGAGAATTAGCCATTCAGGTAGGTACCCTCACACAGGCTAGCTACTGGCACACTAATAAACTTGGCCTAGGGCACAAATAACTTAGCACTGGCACTGGTTCTTTGCATATGAAGCTGAACATTTCAGCATTGAAAAGGTTCCAAATATGTGGACAATACAGAAATCTTTAATGTCTAGTAGGCAACGGAGCAGGATACTGACAGATGAAGAAGCAAACCCAGACTTTCCCTGTGTCAATATATCCCATAAAAGTCCTTGAAAAACCAACAACCCATTGGTATTTTACTAATCTGTTATAATGTTTTCATGGGTATTTGTGAAATCCATCCATCCATTATCCAACCCGCTACAGGGGTCTGCTAGAGCCAATCCCACGGCACAAGGCAGGAAACAAACCCCAGGCAAGGCGCCAGCCCACACACACATTAGGGACAATTTAGGATTGTCAATGCACCTAACCTGCATGTCTTTGGAATGTTGGAGGAAACCGACGCAGACACAGGGAGAACATGCAAACTCCACACAGGGAGGGCCCAGGAAGTGGTACAAAACTAAACAGAAGCTGTTTCTAGAACTTTCATGAAAATCAGTGATCCTGTGAAATCGCTCTGAAGAACCACTTTGGCACCTTTATTTTTAAGAGTGTTCAGTGCAAAGCGGCTCCTTTAATTGAAGAAACTCCATGTTCATCATTAGGGGTTTGCCTCTGTGATTTAAACGGGGCACTTAATGGTCGAAGGTTTTCGCTCACGTTACCGACGAATTACCAATCAAAAGACAGCACTCGTTAGAGCCCGCCCTCTCAACTTTGACGAGTGGAAGTGACAGTTTTCATTTCAGTGCTTATTTTACGTTGTGTAAAATAAATAAGTAAAAGCAGAAATGAAATAAATACATAAAGATATAAGCAACAGAAAACGTATTCCGTAAAACGTTTAACCGTTTATCCTTGTCAATATCTATGCATTTATTTCACAGTACTTATATTTATTTGCGTGTTTATTTATTTAATTTTGCTTTCAATGTTCCTCTTTAGCGTTCCATACCGTCACAGACGCAATGCCTGAACCAGCCGTATGGGGGAGCCAGACCTCCCTCGCAGTGACATCGTGCTCTTCCTCACAAACGGGGTCAATTCTGAGTAGCTAATAAATCTAAGACCCTTTCAGAGAAATGTACGTACGAAATATTATGAGTGCTTGTCCTCCTGTATTTCCGTAATATGATGTAACTGATCGGATTGCAATCGATATTCTCATGTTACTACAATTTGGACATAAGTGTACATCGTGCTGCTAGTTCATTTTACCCAAATTGTGCAGTGTAAAGTTCCACGAGGAGCGTTAAAAGTGAATGGCGCTACATAATGAATAAAGTGTCTAAAAATGTGCGCACTCCGTAAAAAAAAAGTTTATAAATTGAAAGATTCGTGTTTGAAACGATTTTCAGCAACACTGCACTAAGCGCGCACCAGCGCCGATTTCATTTGAAATTATGTAATTGGCAGGAATATCTCAGAAAATGTATCAGGCGACGATTCAATACCGCGCTATAATTACCCTATTATGTCCACTGTGGATGCATGTGATATATTAGTGTTTTGGCACGATCTCGCTGCTTGAAAGTAAATTGCATTTTATACTTATTGATAAGAGAGTCGTTCTTCTTTATTAAGACGTGTAGACATTCTCGGATTTGCGCGTGCTGAAGCGCTGACGCGCACGCGCGCTCCCGTCTGCTCGTTTCCCCCCTCCCTCCAGGGGAGCGCCTTGAAGAGCTCTGACTTCATGGATTGGGAGAAATGAGCCAAGAGAGCTGGGACTAAAAAGCTAGTCAGACTCCTGGCGAAGCAGAACACCAGTTTTCTACGTCGACTCACGTACCGGCAACACGACAACCCACTAAGGCGACATGGATTGATATTACGTATGTCTAGTATTTTTCTTTGGGCACTTTAGGCATCGGATTACGGATTACAGACAGAAGCAGTAATGAGCAGCGGGTAGTGATCGGATCGGCGTGGAGCGGAAGATGCTGTCGGCTGCCTGACACCTGGTTTCCTCGGGATCATACGGGATCTGACCACCACTGGTTGGCGTTAACACAGTAAAGACGCAACCCAGAGAGTCGATCGGCACTCACTTCACCGCCCAGCCTCTCTCCGCGGCTGCGCCTGCTTAAAGCTCGCGGCGCTGCACAGGCACCTTCCGGGGGGTTCGGGCGCACTCTTGACGGCCAGCATGTTGCTCCAAAGCGTCTAAAAATGGACGAGTCGTCCCTGCTGGACCTACTGGAGTGCTCGGTGTGCCTGGAGAGATTGGACACCAGTGCTAAGGTGCTTCCGTGCCAGCACACCTTCTGCCGTCGCTGCCTGCAGAGCATCGTTAGCTCCCGCAGCGAGCTGCGTTGCCCCGAATGCCGCATCCTGGTGGACTGCAGCGTTGATGAGCTGCCTGCCAACATCCTGCTGGTCAGGCTGCTGGATGGGATCAAGCAGCGACCCCACAACTCATCCGCGTCTCCACCAGGGACAGTCATCCGTGATGCTCCCGCCGCAAACAGAAGCTCTCCGGTCAAGGTTAGACACAAACTTATGCTTGTTCTCGAGGGAAGGAAGAATGTGTGTGTGTGTGTGTGTGTGCTGGGTCTCGAGGGATTGGGGGTCTTGTTGTGAATACAACGCGGCTGTCTGGGTTAAAGTGTATTTTTAAGGGGGGGGGGGGGGGAGGGAGCGTGTGTGAAGGGGTGGGGGGTTTTGAGAGATGAGTGGATGTAGCCTCCATTGTTACCTCATCACCACAACTTTTCATTTCCTTGGATTTCTTTTTCCGTTTTTAATTGTTCTTTTATGGTTGGCTTAAAACATCTTGATTTATAGTGCCTTAAATAGCCTGTCTCGCCAGCAAAGCGCGAAAATACCGCAGCTGCGGAAAGCAAACTATGGCGTTGGCAGCCACAAACACAGATCGTAAATGAGCCTCCCCATAAACCCCCCCCCACCCCAATCGACCACCTTCCAAAAAGTCTAAAGTCAGCAGCACTTTCCAAGTTGAACAGTTGAGCTGGACTAATAAACGATTCCCAAAATAGGGAACACAAAAATGGACTGATAATTGACAGGGAGAAAACTATTACATCTTGTATAGTGCGGGCGCAGGTGTCCTAAAGAGATTTTTTTTTTCACACTTGCTTCAAACAAGACCAAGCAATCAGAAATGAAAACACGCCATGAATGCAGAACTGCGTATAGAGATACAATTGAACACTCTGTGCGCTTCCGATCTGATGTGTAATATTCCTTTAAAATTAAAATATAATTTCATCGCATTGTTATACGTCCCCACTATGTGATCGCCAGAATCGAAGAGTTAGTTGACCAGGACGGGACTTCCAAACTCGGAACATTTATAGTTCATTTAACGTTTCTCGCAGATTTATAAAAACTGTGGTACTTATGATTGGTCTTTCGCCTTACATTTGGGATACAGTTGCCCCCCTTAGAGCACCGGCTGATGAAGTGACTTGCTCATTGTCACACTATGTCATTAACCGGACTTGAACCCACAGCATCAAGGATTTACGTCCAAAGCCATAATCACTACGCCGCACTGTCTGCCTACTTGCTAAAGAAAAACCCGTGCAGACTCCACACATGGTGACTTGGCCACAGAAACAAGTGAGCGCGTCACAGCTGTGATGGAGACCCGGACTGGCTTCATTCACGAGGCAGTAGTTCCTGCCCTAAATAACAGCCACGCATTTTTCAGTGTCCTCTATTTTGGGAAACGTTCATTCATTCTTCGCGCGCCTGCTAGCAGCCGTATGGATTGCGCTCCGTCTGCGTGTGTATTTTTCTCTGTTAATTGTCGTCTGTGGTTTTACGGTACGCTGAGGTCTCAGGTCTACTCAGCTTTGTTGTCACGGGGGAGCACTTTTTGGATTAATTGTCGTTAAAGGCGCTATATATCACGACATTTCTTTCTTTCTTTCTTTCTTTCTTTCTTTCTTTCTTTCTTTCTTTCTTTCTTTCTTTCTTTCTTTCTTTCTTGTGCTCGCGTGTTTCATATTGAGCTCATCAATTTGTCCGTCTTCATTCTATTTGTGGAGCCGCAAATAAATGGATTACGACTTCTAGTCGACTGTCAGTACTGCTGGATTTAGCGCCCAGTGTCTACAGTTGGTAAATTCGCGGACTGTTGTAAAAAACGGATTAGGTTCGTTTGCGGAGAACAGGCAACAGGCTCTTAAGCCGTGGGTTCGATTTCGAATACTTGACCGGGCATTATTTGCTCGTTGTTTCCACATTATGTGTGTATTTATTTATGGAAACAAGTACTGGATTACTTTCTACGTTTTAAAGGAGTTTTCATTAGGCCGGTGGGTGAGTGTAAAGGCAACCCATGTGGGTGTCATGCCCTGCTCCAGGGGGTCATTTAGCTGGGCCAATCCTCTTCTTAAAGTCATGCCTGCCCATTCACCTCCATCGCGTGTATGTTATTTTTAAAAATAACGGTGCCAAAGTGGTTCTTCAGAGCGATGCCATAGGGGAACCACTCGTAAGGTTCCAGAAAGAAGCTTTATTTATTTAAATCCTTGATCAACCACAACTAGATGATAACACATTTATGAAATACCAATGGGTTCCTGACTTTAAAGGACTTTTGTTTGCATACAGCAACACAGGCAAAGTTTGAATTTTCTTGATCTGTTCATACTACGCCCTGTATACTATCCATTAAAGATTTCTATTTTGTCCACATATCTGTTTCAAAATCCCCAAAAAATACCCCCCCCCCCCCCAAAAAAAAAAAAATCATTCCCAGATTGAAATGGTTCTTTTTCAAGGGAAGGTTCAAGGAGGAACCACTCAGCCCCGTAAAGCGCCATTGTAGAACCGTTATGTTTGAGCGGGTACTGTTAATGGTTGGATTTTTGGGGACTTTATGTTGCCATGCCCCACCAGTTAGTTCAGTCGTCCCCATAACATTTTTCTCTGGAGAAAAAAAAGCATGAATACTTAAAGAAGGGATCAGCGCTAGAGGGGCTTCATTGAGTGTTGTAAACGTGATGTATTATTATTATTATTGTATATTTTTTATGGAAAGGAAAAAAAACACAAGATTGTGCGTTTTATAGAAGCACATCGACAAAAAGCCTTTCGCTTTTCTTGAAAAACGGAGTGCCCCATAAATCTCGAAGGCCACTAATGATTTGCATCCGTTATGTTTAAAACGTGCAGTTCTTTGGCCACTTGAACAGTCACTTGGATTTAACGCGTTTGAGTAAAAATGCTCGACGACGGGCCGCCCCTTTAACGCTGCCAGTCTCTCGGGGTGGTCGGCTGATGCGCTTTCTTATCCCGTCAGCCCAAGTCTTTCATTGCTTTGACGGTTTTCGTTTAGACAGGTGTGTTATTTAAATTTCTCAAGCCTTTAATCACTGAGCACATTTGCTCTCATCTTTGTGTTTGATGCCATGTTCTTTACAGCCTGGCAAGGCTTTTACTTAAGTTAGCACACGCGCATAATTTAGAAACACGCCAAGTCGTGAGTGTCGGCGCGTGTTAAAATGGTGTGCGGCACTCCTGGCCCGCCTCCCGAACGCAGGAAAGGAAACGTGAAACTGAAGGCACTCACGGAAAGTTTCCAGCACAAAGTGTCAGTTTTCTACACCGAGAGATCTCCATTACTTTTTACTTTTTTTCCCAGGTGCGGTTCAGATATATACTGGCACAAGTTCATTGGGGTTGGCACTTGTTGGCATCTTCATAGCACCCATGTGGATACTTTGATACATTATATGATATGAAATTAGATTTCCTAGGGCCACGGTGCAGTATTTAGACATTAAACATTACAATATAACAATACAGAGATGGGGTAAAGGGGGTCCTAAGGGAACATAGAACAAGGAACAACATCTGTGCAAATCGACACCATAAAAATGGACAAACAGCAATCAGGGCCGATTGACAATGGATAAGGAATGCAGAACAGAACAGTAATTATTAAAGAGCCCATGATAAGTGGGCACATGCTGCGGTTACATTGTATTCAGGATCATATCTGCCTGGTCAAAGAAGCTGTGGCTCAGTCTGGCAGTGGTGGTCCACAGATTCCAATATCATCTTCTGAATGAAAGTTGGGAAAAGCTATTGTAGGAAGAGGTGGGAGCGAGCAGTGGCGTAGCTATAGAGTTTTTGTCGATCTTTGGGTTGGCCACTTACAAAATAAAACATAATACATATCAAAGGAAAAATGAAAAAAATGTGATTACATTTTTAATTATTAATTACAGTTGAGGTGTTGAAATAATGATCCTTCATTCTTTTTTAATACTTCTTTCCTTGCCTTTTCCTTTTTTATAAAAGCAAAATTTCAATGTTTTGTTCCCTGAGTCATTTAGTTCTCACTTTTGCCTTATGGCCTGGTGCTCCATCATGCTGGATTGTTCATTGTTGGTCACCACACTGTTCTTGGTTGGTTGGGAGAAGTTGCTCTCGGTGGATGTTTTGGTCCCATCCTTTATTCATGACTGTATTTTTAGGCAAAATTGTGAGTGAGCCCTGCACTCCCTTGGCTGAGAAGCCATCACTGTTGACATGAAACAGGACTGATGGTAGCGTCGCTCACCTAATATTGACTCTTTGTATAAACTTGATGTAATTGTCAATAAAAGCCTTTGAAACTTATGAAATGCTTGTAATCATACTTCAGCAGAAACATCTGACAAAAAGATCTAAAAACACTGAAGCAGCAAACTTTGTGAAAACCAACACTTGGATCATTCTCAAAACTTTTAGCCACGACTGTAATTTTCAATGGGAGACCCCACACTCCCTTTCTAGAACTGGGGACCACCTTAGGTGGAATCTGACTAGCAGCTGAGTTTGTGGTTAACATTTGGCACAGGTGCCCCTCTGGTCAACACTGACGACTCTTTACCCGGCCCATACTGCTTAGGTTACTTTGCATTGGTCTGCCTTGGGTTGTACTGTAGCTTGCAATGGTGTGAAGCCCTGGACTTGCACCCAGTGCAGCCCCCCAGAAGACCCTGAACTGGATAAACAATTAGAATAGGGATAGATGAATGAATTGAATTTGGCTGTGGCAAGCACTGGGCACGTTGTTGATTTGCTCGCATTTGGCAGGCAGTACTGGTTCATCGGACTTGCTTTGCAATGGACATTCTTGTTTTTATTTGTTATGGCCATGCTGAACGCTAGTTACTGGTTCCCGTCTCTGGTGAACATCTGGAGTGCTTCTTCTTATGACGACCATAATGTGGGTGTGAATGCTAGGTGGCACTGTTGCCTCTTTAAACCCAATAGACAGACACTCAGGGCACCAGGTAAAAGCACCAAGAAGATCCTTTTAATGTTTTTCTTCTTTAAACAGTGCTCCCCAAGCACCATAGCCACAATAACACAGGCAAGTAAATCACAAGCACAATAATAAACAATTCTTCTCTTTTTCTCTTCCTCCACACCTCCCAGAAAGCGCTGTCCACCTCCTCCCGACTCTGGCTCCCTGCCGGGTCTTCAGCAGTCCTTTAAATAGTCCTCGACCTGGAAGTGCTTTTGTTCTTCCTCTTACATGACTTGCTAGCACTTCCGGGTCAGAAGGAGAACTCAAGTTCTTTAATCAGCCTGGAAGTACTTCAGGTCTTCCATCCTCGTGACTTCCTAGTACTTCCAGGCTATAAGGGAAGCATGACTCCCCAGGTCCTTTCACATCACCCCCGGCAGCACCCACGGCACTCAACAGGGGCTGAGAAACCAAACTCCAAGTCTGGGGGCAGCGCTACACTCCAGGGGAGCTGCCATCTAGTGTTTTGGGGGAGGCAGTGTCCTCACAGGTGGCGCAGTGGTAGTGAGGCTGCTTTGCAGTAAGGAGACTGTGGAAGATTGTGGGTTCCTCTCTGTGTGGATAGTGCTTTGAGTACTGAGAAAAAGCGCTATATAAATGTAATGAATTATTATTAAAAGTAGCTGCCTTCCCCCAACCTTCCATTTCAAGGGCGTCCTGGCTGGGCTGAGCTGCCGGCCGTCTCTCACAGTAGGCAAACTGTTGCACTGGACTCTGGGTCTGCATATATCTGGACGATCAGCCCAAGGTGCTTTTTTAATTCTGGTCAATAGCACCATTGCATTCTTAATGTCCTTAGCATCACTATTTGGTCTGGTCAGTGTTATGCATGGATTTATTTTGTCCTGTCGTCATTTCCGATACGTTTTCGGGGTTTGTTCAGTATCAGTCTGTGCATAGCATTGGTTTCCATGGATCAGTATTAGGACTGCTTTCTCATATAGCAGGTGAATCACCCAAGAAAGTTGGAGGAGTCCAGAAGAATAGTTGGGGTACCAACTGGGCAACAGAGAAAACAAGTACACGGTGGCACAACATAAAAGCAGGCACTCAAAGCCCATTTCAAAGCCTCAGTTGACTAATGTAGAGGTTGCTGTCTGAGCAGGTCAGGTAGGGAGCTCCATCCTGTAGCAGGCTTACATCTAAATGAGATGCCTCCTTCCAGGGATGTCCATTTTTATAAGAGGCGGAGCCTTCTCTGGGTTCTGTGGGTGGGTCATGTGCCTTCTTGGAGCTGTGGAGGGAAGAGATTAAACAATTAGCCACAGTGTCCCCCTCTTGCTGCGGAGTAGAATTACATCCCTTAGTTGAACCGTGAACGTGATCTTCAGGCGCCTATGCGGGACATGCTTGGCCTTAAGTGTTAAGTTAAACACAAGCTATCAAAGGTAGGAATAAATTATTGAGATTCTACTTTGTTCTCAGTGGGGGGCTTTATCCCCAAGGGAGCTACATAGATGGACAGAATGTTTCCTCAGCTTTATTAGTTTTACTCAAGTGTCAAAATCGGAGTGCCGCCTGGAGGAGTCTTTGCAGTCCTCATCCTGCTCCCAGCCTATTTGGGTGTTTCGATATTCCAATGTGGACCAAGTGATTGCCCCGGAGACACTTTTACACTCTTCAGGGTTTTCTTATCTATAATGAACAGTTCCACCCGGAGCACCGGCTTTCCATTCTTAATGGTTTTATGAGCTGCTCCTTGGTGGGAATGGCCGAAGATACAGCATGTCAGCAGCTTGCCTGCTCCTTTCTGCACTGCTGGCGACACTTTGTGTGATTGACTGTTGTATGAAGAAGAGCTGCTCCTCTGCCACCTTATGTACTTATTGAAGGACCCAGATGGGCCACTTGTTACAGCGACATTTGGGGGCAGCGTCCTCAGAGGGGTGCTAGATAAGAATAAACTGGATTCATGCTAATCGGGTTAACACTGCGCCTTCTAGCCTGCATGGTCTTGAAATGCTAAGCCTCTTCAAAATATTGTACTGTGCATGAAAGGCACTATACACTAACAGTGAGAGGGGTTGACAGCAAGTCACACTGTATATTCACACGGCTATAATCTGGTCCAGTCTTTTGAGAAGGGCGCCATAAAAGAATACACTGAATTCTCCTTACCCCATCTGACATGTCATCCATGAGAGACTACCCTAAAACGACACTGTTGACTCCCAAGTCATCTAAGCTGCGGACTCCTCAAGGATGCAAAATCTCTGTAAAGTATTGTGCTTTGCGTGAAAGGCACTATATAATAAAGGGGAAGGCAGTCTGGCCTAAGAGCTGAGGAGGCAGTCATTAAGAGCACCCAGGATTTAACTGAATTATCTACTGTATAAATACTGGTCACTTCTTATTTTTCTATTCATGAGATTATAAAGTACCCATAGAAAAGATTCACCCCCTCGTAAGTTTTCACATTTCACTGTTACGCAACTTTGATTCGTTTGGCTTTTTGACACTGATAAACAGAAAAGGAGACTTTAATGTTAAACTGAAATCAGATCTCCGCAAAGTAGTCTAAATCAGGGGTCGCCAACTCCTGTCCTGGAGGACCACCGTGGCTGCAAGTTTTCATTCTAACCCTTTTTTTAATGAGTACCCTGTTTGCGCTGCTATTTAACTTCTTGTGAATTAATTTTAATTGAATTGCTTTCCTGTGGTGGGCTGGTGCCCTGCCCGGGGTTTGTTTCCAGCCTTGCGCCCTGTGTTGGCTGGGATTGGCTCCAGCAGACCCCCGTGACCCTGTAGTTAGGATGTAGCGGGTTGGATAATAGATGGATGGATGTATTGTGCATTTAAGTTAGAATGTATTCCTGTGTTCTGTGGGTGGAGCCCCAGGAGGTGGGGCCACTATGACATCACAATTTTAGGACTACCTTCAGCCTTCACATTCAGGTCGAGGAAGTGATCACTTATTGGAGTTTGTGGAGGAAAGATAAGAGTATTGTGTTGGTTTTTATTTTCAGTTTTTATGGATATTAAGGATACTTTTATGTTTTATGGGACCTTTGATGAATTGCTTTCTTAAGATTTGTTCCCCTGAATTTCTTTATCGTTCCTTTGAATTGCCTCATTTCTTTCCTTAAATGGCACCCAAACAGAAATGAAATGTGAAGTGAGGGAGCCAACAGAAGACAAACTAAGTCAGGGCATCAAACTCCAACCAGTTTCACTCCAACCAGCTGCTTAATGAGGTGCAGATTCTTTTCGTTAATTAAACCCATTCGTTAATTCTGTGGCTTGTTGCTGCTCTCGTGGTGCAATAGCAGACATTTCCCGAAATTGTTGATTTTCTCTTTTCTAAAAGCACTGGGTAAAAGAAACAATTAAGGGGTCTAAGTCTTCAAGAGCAAGTCAATTAAAATTAGTTCAAAAGTAGTTAATAAAAATAGGTCACTCATTAAGAAAAGGGTTGGAATGAAAACCTGCAGCCAAGGTGGTCCTCCAGGACTGGAGTTGGCGACCCCTGGTCTAAATTAAGTATAAATATAAAACACAATATGACTGATCTCATAAGTATTCACACCCATTAGCATGAGGTTGAGGTTGGGAGCATCCACCGCTATGACACCCCTAAATGATCACGTCATTAGTTAAATGGAGATCACTTGTCTGGGGTTTCAGTCAAATGTCAGGAGTGCTCCTGTGCCTAGAACTGCTAATCTGGAATTATGAATATAAAACACAACACAGTTAATCTCATAAGTATTCACCTGCTTCAAGTGATTTAGTAGATGCACCTTTGGTGTCCATGACAGCCTTAAGTCTGTGTGCACAGGTCTTTCTCAGTCTTCTCTCTGCTATTTCTTCCCATTCTTCATCTTTGCCAAACTTCTCAAGTTCTGTCAGATGTTATGGAGATTGTAAGTGAACAGCCATTCTCGATTGGACTGAGATCAGGACTCTGACTTGACCATCAGAGGAGATTCACATTGTTGTTTTGAAGCCATTCCCATGTAGCTCTGGCTTTAATGCTTGAGGTTATTGTTTTGCTGGACCATGGTTCTTCTCCCAAGGCACAGGTCCCTTGCAGCCCCCATCAGGGTTTCCTGTAGGATTTCTTTGTATTTTGCTGCATTCCTGTTACCCTCACAAGCCTCCTAGGGCCTGCTGTAGAGAAGCATCACCACAACACAGCGCTTCCACCACCATGCTTCACGGTTGACATGGTGTGTTTGTGATAATGTGCAGTGTTCAAGCATGACTTTTATTCAATTTGCAAAGCTCAATGTTGATCTCACCAGAACATAAAAGCTTTTTCCAGCTGACTCCAGAGTCTCTCACATACTATCTGGAAGACTCTTGTGTTTTGTAACATTACAGAGCTGTGACCGGTGAAACCCCTGGGGACAAAATTGTTGTCTGCACAGTTTGTGCAATCTGAGTCACTGTAGTTTGTCACTCCCTCAGAGTTCTCTTGGTGGCCTCCCTCCCTCATCTCCTTGCATTATCACTCAGTGTTTGAAGATGGCCTGCTCTAGCACATTATCAGCGGTGCCATACTCTTTCCATTTCCTCATGATTGATTTAACTGGATATTGAAAGAATTCAACATTTTCTTGTCTCCATTTCTTGACTTGTGTTTCTCAGTCTCCTTTTAATAGAATTGCTTGATGTGTTCTTCTCTTTTCATTGTCTCAGTTAGGCCACCATACTGAATCCCCACAAGTTGGACTTAAGAAATTTGTAAAACCCATTGGCTGAACCAGTGACGTTTTAGGGGTGTTATATTAAAGAAGGCGAATATATATGAGATCATTTATTTTGCAGTTTACAGTTGTAATTAATTTAGACTGCTTGCCAGAGACCTGTTTGCACTTTGACATTAAAGAGTCTGTTCCTGTTGATCAGTGTCGAAAAAGCCAAATCTATCTATCTAATGACGGAATAAAATTTTGGCCATCCTGTTCAATAAATAACAAAAAATAAACAAAAGAAATGCTTCTTAGGTGTGTTGCTCTTGTCTCTGGGCTTCAAATTACATAAACAAAGCTTGGCTTCTAGCTGTGGATTAGGGTCAGTTTGCTTGGGAGCTCCATGTAGCAGGTCACTTTTGATTTGTTTTGATATATTTTATTAATCCTGGTGGGGAAATTGTCTTTTCCTTTGACCTTTGGTGGTCAGAATGGAGTTTCAGCACCCCTGGAGTAATTTTCAGGTTAAGGGCCTGTCTCAAGGGCCCAACAGGGTAAGATCCCTAACTGGCAGCAATGGCATTTGCCCTCTAGATACTGGCGCAGAACCTTTGCCTCTAAACAACCACTCCACCCAAAATTCTGCCAACATAACACCTCCTTTTGGGAAGCCAGGGTTCTTATGGACAGGGTACTGGAAACGGGGTAGGTCTATCTATCTATCTATCTATCTATCTATCTATCTATCTATCTATCTATCTATCTATCTATCTATCTATCTATCTATCTATCTATCTATCTATCTATCTATCTATCTATCTATCTATCTATCTATCTATCTATCTATCTATCTATCTAATGTGATTTAGTGATATATAACAGTACAAAATGAAAGGTCCAACAGGGCCAGTGGGAGTGAAAACTTTTTATGGATGCTATCCATCACAGGGCATAGTGATGCCACCATTTGCCCCTAGGTGCCAATGTAAAAGTAATCATTAAGTGGGTATTCTTGTTAAAGTGCAAAAAGGAGGAACTTTAGTCAAATACGGCAATGGGGAACCACCAGGCAGTAACCACGTTTATAACTGTGGTGTTGAAAAGAGGTAAAATAAGTGACACACACACATATGCAAAAGTGACATCAAGCCAAAACAGATAGTCAAAATTGTTGAAGAAGCTTTCTGTTCTGTTCTGTTCGAGTGTGCCCGCAGAGTGAACCCTGACTTTCAGTGCCTCCTGGGTTTCTATATCACCAACCTAGAAGGGGTGGAGCTTCTTGGCAGAAGTGGAATTGGGTCACATGACCTCTGGCTGGTGAGCCTCAGAACTGAGGGTGGAAAAGGGTGAAGGGATTAGTGACCACGTTTGGGATGACATAGTTCATGTACTTAGAGCCCTGAAGATGTCCTCTCTGCACTCGTATTTAACAATGTTTATTTATTTATGATATAGTTAATTTATTTATGTATGTATTTATTTAGTAGTCCACAGGACTTCAGTGATCATTTTAGTGGCATTACTTTAACCTGACTGGTAACTAAGGGGGGATTTCAGTGGCTGAACAAGTTGGATGTGTGCTTATCAGTGTGGACGCTGGAAAGCATAACATGAAGCTGGCATCTATGCTGACTCCACCGATTTCTGGTAATTCTCTTTTAAACACTCCTATAGGCTGTAGATCTCTTTACTTGATGTTAACAACCGAATGGTAAGGAAATAGAGTGGCTCAGTGATTGATGCTTGTGACAGGTTCAGCAGTTGTCTGAGTTTTATTTTCATTTTTGCCATACCTTGCCCTTTATTGTTCCTGATGGTGGTATAATTGAGTTGCCCGTGTAGATATGGACTGGCGCTCTGGGCAGGGATTGTCCCTGCCTTCTTCTCATTGCTTGCTTCCCTGCTACCCTGCTCCGGATAAGTGGGTTTAAAAATGGTTGTCTGGATGGTATAACACAGGTTGTAGTTGCACAGCTGATGACCACAATTCCCGACTCTTCTCTGGACATGTTTGGTTTTGGGTGGTGTTTGGATTAGTAGGATTTTGTCGTGAGACTTCTGCAGAAAGAAAGACTGGATCGTTGCTTTGAGACTCCTCACCATATCACTGGTTTAGTGCGCCATTGTGGCTTAGGCTTCAGTTCATGTCTTACTTTAAGTGTGTATCTGTTCTATTTATGGCCTCATTATTTTCTTTTGCCCGCAGGAGTCAAATATCGTAGTCGGGTGCCTAATTTCAGCTTGCACAGGGCTGGTTAGGTGAAGTAAGCTCTTGTGAAGTTAGCTATAATGTTCCTGTTTTCTTTGTTGTTTTTAATTTTTGTTAGAATAATCAGGGATGTGCTAGCATGTGACTGAGTAGTTGTTCTGTACTGTCACTGCACTGAATGATTTGCCATCCTACTGCCCTACCTTGGCACAAACTTTGACAGCAGTCGCCTCATAGCTCCAAGTATCTGTATCAATCTCCAGCCCAGTCACCTGCCTGCAGTTTGATCGTTTTCCCCGTTACATATTGTGGCGGGTGGCTGGAATCCTTACCTGGCCAGGATGACCAAGGTGTGGAAGGACCAGTGGAGAGAGTATTATCAGGACAGTTTCTTCCCCAGGCCGATAGAGCTTGGTTTCCAGTGGGGCCACGGAACCCACGGCCACCACCAGGGGGGCACATGGTCCTTTCCAGGGCCTTATTTGGTCACGTGTCCGCTACACCCGGAGGTGTGGCTGAAAGAAGCTCGTTATGAGTCTAGGAGTCTTTCCAGGTGCCCTATAAAAAGGAGCCGCCTCACTCCATAAGGTGGCCAGAGTCTGGAGTGGAGGGAGAAGGACCGACGGCAAGAAAAGGACCGTTGTGTCGGTGACTCGTGCACAGTGTGTTTACTGTAAATAAACCGGGTGTTCTCTTGAACCTGTGCCCTGCCTGTGTGTGTCCGGGTTAAGGTGGCGGTACTCCCCCTGGTGGCTTGCAGTATCTATTTGGGTTATTTGGTTTTGTCCCACATCTTGAGGTCAAGCGTACCAATCTGACTGGTGACTTTCAAATGTAGCTTGTTTGTGTGGGAGTCTGCCCTGCTGGACTCCCAGTGTTCACCGCATAGCTAGCCCCCTTCATAAAAACACTCTCGCAATTTGCTGTACGTCTGTGGTATTTTGTTTTCTGTTACTTTATCAAGCACCTCTTCTGCTTAACAATCTCTTGCATGTTTCATGTGCACAACACATCAATTCCTCTTTGATTTACGCAGCACCTCTGCCCCACAGTGCTTTATGTGTACAGTTCAGCCCAATATCCCATAATGCTTTCTATATTCCAAAGCAAACACTCCCATTGGAAAAAGGCTGATCTTTAATGGCTCATGAGACTTGAAAGAGATTTATGAAACAACTTTATCACAGATGCTTCTCCTAAAATTCCTTGAGAGGAATATCTTTAGATAAAAAGGAGACCTGAGATAGAACTGAGGTAAAAGGAGTCAAAACTGAGAATTGGGCTTTGAAAATCATGCTGTGTTTTGTGAGATCTCTTTCTTGCCTTGTTTTAATTTCTTTCAAGACTAGGGGGCTTTTCCCCCTGCTCGCTTCTCTTGCCAAACCCCGGGCAGGCGCTACGTGTCAGCCAATTCGCAGCTCTGCCGCTCACATATGGGGAAGTGGATGTACAGTTTAAACAGATTGTTATTTTTATGAGAATTGTTATATATGCATAATAGAACTAGCTATTTTACATTAAAGTGAGTAATTAACCATAGTAAAAAAAATAGTAAAACATAATAAATTGAAAGGTATTCATTGCGTTATACGTTTTTGTTCTGTTTGGCTTTGAAAGTAACACGCAAATAGTTTTTAAACTTACACTTTTACTGTAAAACTTCAGTAAAAACAATATTTGGAATTAACTTTTCGTCAATATAGCATTGAATTTTGATTCCGTGTTTGGAGTTACATTGTGACAACACAACGTATAACTGCCTGTGAGTGAATATCGTTTCTTTCTCTCTAATAAATAAACCTACTTTTTCGAATGTTTGTCCCTGTGATTTGTTAATTGTCATAGCCAAAGCTATTTTAACGGTAAACTATAAATGTTTTAATACTAATAGCATATCAAGATCTCCTTTGGTGCCTAATGTTATTCGTGGAAGATGTACTACATTACCTTTCTTGTCGCCTGTTAAAATTTTACATGTCAGAATTGGTCGCCATCTTTTCAATACAACTAATCTTGTCCTGTTGCATAGCCCATCACTCAGACATAAATTACACAATAACATTACGATACATCCTTCTTTCAACAGTAATTTGGCCGGTGGAAGACCGGACGGTGTTACGGTTGTAGATATTCTACTGGATATTGTAAGTTGATGTTTTCATCTTCTGCACCATCACCACCAACTGTTTCAGCATAGTCTATTGATACGCATTTAACCAATTTGCTGTGTAACCGATTGACAATTTTTGCGTTAAATCATTTGACTTCATCGTTTCTTGGTACTAGGATTGCCCGTCTACTCATTTCCTCTGTTGGTAAGCCTTCGGGATGAAATTCTTCAATAAGATTTGGACACAATAAGCCTTATCTTTTATTGTGAACGTAAAGTGAGGAAAACGTAAAAATGTATAAGATGACAAAGACATTCACATGAATGAGAGGTGAGAGGACCGTGGTACGTGAGCCGTTAACGAAATGATGGAGAGGAGTGCGAGACCCCCTCAATTACCTAGAATGATTTGCATATTTCTCATTTATTTGATTTATGAACTCAGTCATTACCTGTGAATGAGTCTCACAATTCTTGTTCATCTGATTTTCTGAACTGAATCATTACCTGAGAGCGTGTCACCTGTTTCTTATTCACTTGATTTGTGAATTCAGTCATTACCTGTGAATAAGTCTCATGATTCTCATTCATTTGATTCACGAATTGAATCATTCGCTGAGAATGTGTTGCAGTTTTCTTAATCATCTGATCTGTGAACTGAATTATTACCTAAGAATGAGTTTCATGTTTCTCATTCACTTAATTTATGAACTCAGTCCTTACCAGTGAGTGAGTCACATGTTTCTCATTTATCTGATTTGCGAACTGAATAATTACCCGAGGACGAGTTGTGTGATTTTCATTCACTTGTGATTCTTTAAAGTATTATCATATTTAAATTATACATTTTAACTATGTTGTCATGCATTGTGTTTTCAAGCAGGGCATATTATAAACATGTTCAATATACAGTGGGTACGGAAAGTATTCAGACCCCCTTCAATTTTTCACTCTTTGTCATATTGCAGCCATTTGCTAAAATCATTTAAATTATTTTTTTCCCTCATTAATGTACACACAGCACCCCATATTGACAGACAAAAAAAAGAATTTTTGAAATTGCTGCAGATTTATTAAAAAAGAAAAACTGAAATATCACATGGTCCTAAGTATTCAGACCCTTTGCTCAGTATTTAGTAGAAGCACCCTTTTGAGCTAATACAGCCATGAGTCTTCTTGGGAAAGATGCAACAAGTTTTTCACACCTGGATTTGGGGATCCTCTGCCATTCCTCCTTGCAGATCCTCTCCAGTTCTGTCAGGTTGGATGGTAAACGTTGGTGGACAGCCATTTTTAGGTCTCTCCAGAGATGCTCAATTGGGTTTAAGTCAGGGCTCTGGCTGGGCCATTCAAGAACAGTCACAGAGTTGTTGTGAAGCCACTCCTTCGTTATTTTAGCTGTGTGCCTAGGGTCATTGTCTTGTTGGAAGGTAAACCTTCGGCCCAGTCGGAGGTCCTTAGCACTCTGGAGAAGGTTTTTGTCCAGGATATCTCTGTACTTGGCCGCATTCATCTTTCCCTCGATTGCAACCAGTCGTCCTGTCCCTGCAGCTGAAAAACACCCCCACAGCATGATGCTGCCACCGCCATGCTTCACTGTGGGGACTGTATTGGACAAGTGATGAGCAGTGCCTGGTTGTCTCCACACATACGTCAGTGCAAGACACATGACAGCCCGCATGGAGTTTGCTAAAAGACACCTGAAGGACTCTGAGATGGTGAGAAATAAGATTCTCTGGTCTGATGAGACCAAGATAGAACTTTTTGGCCTTAATTCTAAGCGGTATCCAGGTGTGAAAAACTTGTTGCATCTTTCCCAAGAAGACTCATGGCTGTATTAGCTCAAAAGGGTGCTTCTACTAAATACTGAGCAAAGGGTCTGAATACTTAGGACCATGTGATATTTCAGTTTTTCTTTTTTAATAAATCTGCAACAATTTCAAAAATTCTTTTTTTTGTCTGTCAATATGGGGTGCTGTGTGTACATTAATGAGGGAAAAAATTAATTTAAAATGATTTTAGCAAATGGCTGCAATATGACAAAGAGTGAAAAATTGAAGGGAGTCTGAATACTTTCCGTACCCACTGTATAATTTGCTATGTTTAATTATGCACAAATTATTCGATTATATATTTGTGGTGCGATTCATTCAGAGCATTTTACTGCCACGGACTCCATTCATAAATCAAATGAATTGATTCACTTAAATGGGTAGTTCAAAAGAATTCAGTCAGTAGCTTGAATTGAAATGCCCATTACTCCCTTACAGTCACTTACTTGGTGGAGAATTGGTTTTGAAATGCGGAATTGGCAAGTACAATGTCTCAACCCTGACAAACTCAAACAGAGAGTGCCCAGATTTTATTGACATGTCAAAAAAACCATCGCTAGCCCATAAGCCACTCTGATTGGGTTGGACTGTGTTTCATAGCTTTTGGGTAATTGACTTTATGACCTTTAACGATTTTCTCAGGATTTTGTGGTCTGAACTCACAACTCAAGTTAAAACCCTACAGTGCGCATGGTTAATAAAACAACTACAGAATCACGCACGGTGACGTCATCTGTGCTGTGTCTCACTCAGCCCCTACCTTTTTGGCACAGTACCCCTCTACAATAGACACACCAGATTACAACTCAAGTGATACTCTTAATGTACTCTTCTTAGGATGTATTCTTAATTATACTTCATTTTTTTAAATAAGACATTTTTGAAAGAAATATTGAATGAATAATTGAGATAGGATGACTTAAGCCCATGCACACGGCAAACTTATTAGCTTATTCTGCAAAGACAATACCTCTGAGGGTCTTTGTAATCCAGATGTTTCACGTTATGCAGTTGGCAATCAGCAGTTACCCCAGTGCAAAATGTTCAACCTGGGATGAAATGTGGTGGGATTCCACTATGAAAGCTGTGTCAGAATCTACAAGCCTGTTTGGACTCCGTTTTTAACTATGTTGTATTGTAAAACTGAGGACAAATAACATTGCACAACAAAGTTTTTGCTTCTTGAACACTGTTGGTTATTTCTTATAGATTTTTGGGTGCTGATCACGAATATCACATCAAAATTTACCCATTACGTACCGTTTTGGAGACATCTTCAGTTTAGTCATGATTTTTTCTTATGTTTGTATCCAAACATTTTCGCTCCTGTAAGTGACTTATCAACAACGGTTTGTGCCACCTGGGCATGTCCAGGCACGGAATCAGGCCAGGTTGGAAGCTGTCCTGTGGAAGTAGACATGTTGGGCATCGCTGGGTAAGTCTGAACGAGCTTGACGCTGTCTCAGCATGCTATAAAGGTGGCTTGCATACACTGATCCTGCTCATTTGGTTAATATAGATAGTCAGTGTGTATGTATAGTATCAGTATAGTAAAGTATAGTTTCTGTAGCAATATAATAGTAAGTAAGCTTGATGATATAGACATTTTGGTTTCGGGTGATATGTCTCGTCAATGTCGTAACAGCCGTGATACATTCTGCTATATCTGTGGCGAATATACACTTGCACCTCAGAGACGTTGGATGACTGCTCTTGTGAAGAAAGCTTATCATCTGTATTTCGGCTGCAAAATTGGTGATCAGGACAAGGAATGGGCGCCTCACATTTGCTGTGCGACATGCGCTGTCAGTCTGAGATCCTGGCTCAGGGGGACTCGAAAGACGATTCTGTTTGCTGTTCCGATGATATGGCGAGAACAGAAAGACTATGTGACGGACTGTTACTTCTGTATGACTAATGTGTCTGGTTTCTCTGCCAAAAACAAGAAGTCAATTGAATATCCTAATCTGCCTTCAGCAATGAGACCCGTGCCACATGATGACAGTCTTCCAATTCTGAAACCACCAGAGGATTGGACCTTAGACGAACCAGATGAAGAAACTGCAATGCAGGGTACTGACAGTGACACTGACCTGGATTTTGAACCGTGCTCATCAGGCGATCCACATCTGATAACACAGTCCGAATTGAATGATTTGGTTAGAGATTTGGGTCTGTCAAAAGCAAAAGCCGAGCTGCTGGGTTCGAGACTGCAGGAATGGTGCTTGCTGTCACCAGGTACGAAAATTTCTGTGTTTCGAGGCTGACATCATAATATAACTACGTTTTTTGCTCAAGTTGACGGTCTCTGTTTCTGTTGTGACATTAAGGGATTGTTCTCTGCCTTGGGTTGTGATCACAACCCGGAAGAGTGGCGTCTCTTCATTGATTTGTCAATGTTAAGCCTGAAAGCTGTTCTGCTACACAATAGCAACGTTTATCCTTCAGTACCTGTTAGCTATGCAGCACACATGAAGAAACGTATGAGAATATGGAACTGTTGTTGAAGCACGTCCAGTATAGCAGGTACAACTGGAATATCTGTGGAGATCTTCAAGTCGTTGCTCTGTTACTAGGACTGCAGCTCGCTATACAAAGTACTGTTGTTTTCATCTGTGAATGGGACAGCCGTGCGATACCAGTATAGCTGGAATCCGTGAATGCTTGCTGACTACTGTTGGACACTGCAACGTGATGCACCACACACTGAATACAAAAGAAAATCAGGAGCAAAACACTTTTAATTCTGTTGAATTTAATAGTTTATGCGATACATAAACGTGACTAAATACGTTATAGTCAGTAAACATATAAATGTCTATTTCTCAGAGTTCCTACGTGATGCAGTAAAACCAAAACTATATTTATACATACTCAGTAGGTACCTGTCACAATCTGCAAAAACGTTTCAGGAAGCAAGACTTTTAAAAAAAATTGGTGTGCAGTGTAAACTGTAATCTAACCTAATCTAATTTAACATGCTATTAAAAACATGCAGACTGTGTAGTTTATTAATACATGCAGTAGTTGCATTCTGTTATCATAGTTATTTTTAGATGTGACTTATTGTTAGAAAAATATTTAATAAACACAAATATGGTATCTCTTTATGACATTTATAAATATACAGGAATTAAAAAAAAACAAAAAAACACTTCAACTTTCCAAATACCTAAGTACCTCAATGTTAGGCCATGTGAACATTTTCTAATATTTATCTCCCCGAGAATTGTCAGTAGTGGGCAGATTTAACTTGACGTTTCCTTGATGTACAACATGCATTTACTATTGGATTTTCCAGAAGAGGATTAACATTTAGAAGTCAGAGATTTTCATTTGTACTTTTTTCAGCTTTTGATTTCAGACATTCCCAGGACAATTGGTGCTTTCACAATTCATAATCTTTTGCTTCTTCCGCTGAGGCGTATTTGCTAAAACTGTGCACTTCTGCACGACAGCCTGCCTGCAAGCATCTGCTGGGGCGGCACAAAGGGCCAGAAGGAGGTCACCCAGTCAGAGTGGAGTCCTCAGTTGACCAGCACAGCGTTCTCAGGGGTGCCAGCTATGACCTGATGTGGCACCACGTAAGAAATCAGAGATGCATTTGCTTAAGATTAAAGATATGAAAGTGCGAGATAAAGAGAGGATTTTTCACTGCTGTGGATAGTGAAATTCAAAATGTTATAAGCAAAGTGTATGTTGAACAGGCCTGGAAATGCTATCCACCTTACCTTTCTCTTTCAAAATATGATATAATATCCATTACTATTCTAGGTCCTCTACTCTTCTCTCTCTACACCACCTCATTGGGCTCCATCATACAATCCTATGGCTTTTCATGTCAGTGCCATGCTGATGATACACAGCTGTACTGGTCATTCCCATCTGGGCACAACATGGTATCAACGAGAGTCTCTACATATCTTACTGGTGTTCCAACTTTGATGATAGATAGATAGATAGATAGATAGATAGATAGATAGATAGATAGATAGATAGATAGATAGATAGATAGATAGATAGATAGATAGATAGATAGATAGATAGATAGATAGATAGAACTTTATTCCAGGGGGAAAGGTAGCTTTTTACAGAAGTGCTTTAAATAAATAAACACATCTCTATATATATATAAAATCCACTGTCTGTCTGTCTGTCCGTCCATCCACTTTTCACGAGAGAACTACTTGATGGATTTAGTTCTTTTTCTATAATTTGCTTGAATGTTCCGGTTGATTTTGTGACTTCTCTCATCGCACTAAGTATCATAGTTCGGTTGCTGCACCGATTTATTCGTGTGACACGCAGCAGGCCGAGAGGAGGGGAGTGGGACCTTACCTCCACTTAGCTAGCGAACGACAGACCAACATAATGGATTTTGATCAGGTTTTTTTCTATAATTTACTTGAACATTACAGTTGATTTTGTGATTTCTCTCATCGCGCTAAGTATCATAGTTCGCTTGCAGCAGTGATATAGTCGCACTAATCCGAGACAGAGACTGCGGGCCGTGGGGAGGGGGAAGAGTGACGTCAGGAGTGGGGAGCCAGGCGGGGCCCTCCTCACTGTCCTTTTTTACTAATATGTGGGCAGAACCACGAGTAATGGCTAGTAGATAGATAAATAAATATATATACACACACTATGGACTGAAAATACACAAGAATGACTGAAAACAAAGAAAATTTAAAATGAAAGGAAACCTCTGACTTGGCAGTCCCAGTCGTACTGAGGCATTGTGCAGACACATTGCTGTTGATTTAAAGGACCCCCATCACGTTTCTCGACACACTTCTGCTGAATGATTCCTTGGGTGAAAGTCCGCAGAGTTAATGTGTCAGAGAGAGGATGTGCAGCATTGCTCACAATGGCACTAAGTTTTGTTTTCATTCTTTTCTTTGCTGCGACATCCAGGCAGTCCAGAGTGTGTCTCATAACTGAGCCTTTCCTTTTAATTAGGTTGTTGATTTGGTGGACCTCTCTGGAAGTGATGTTGCCAGCCCAGCACACCACAGTGTAGAAGATTGCACCTGCCATCACAGAGTTCTAGACAATGTGAAGGATGTCACTTCCTACCTTAAAGGAACGGAGTCTTCTAAGGAAGAAGATCCTGCTCTGCCCTTTCTTATACAGTTTCTCAGTGTTCAAAAACCAGTCTAACTTGTCATTGATGTGGAGCCCAAGTGCTTTTAGGATTATACCACCTCAACATCCACTGCTTGAATAGTGACTGGACATAGGGGGCTCCATGGTGTGTTGAAAGTCAATAAGCAATTCCTTAGTTTTGCTGATGTTATAGTGTGGATCATTCTTGCTGTATAAAGAAGCAAAGTTCTCCACCTGACTCCTCTCCTCTGTCTCATCCCTTTTATCAATGCACCACGTAAGTGCAGAATCATCTGTAAGTGACATGACCCGCTGTTATACAGTGTTTATAGTCTGGGGTGTAAAGATTGAAGGGAAAAGGAGACAGGACTGTTTGTAGTGGTGCTTCAGTGTCACTCAGATCCGCATCAGAAACATAGTCCTCGAGTCTCACAAACTGTAGTCTGCCACACAGATAGTCCATTATCCAGGACACCACGGGCTCACCCAGCTGCATATAAAATCATAATCCTCACAGTGCTGCCAGCTTTGTCTAGAATAAGCCTTGTGGAGCAGATAGATAACTGACTGCTTCCTCCTTTCCAATCTTTGTCTTATAGGCAAACTGCCTATCAGGTGGTCTACCACAAGAGGCCTCATATAGTTCAGGACCAGCCTCTCAAAGGTCTTCAAGATGTGTGACATACGTGCCACTGGTCTGTAGTCATTAGGTGAAAAGGTGCCTGCTTTCTTTGGAAATGGAACAATGTTGTCATCTTAGAAGGCTGGGACCACTAGTGAAGAATGAAATATCAAAAATATTATCATATTTGTAATCAGCAACCTGAAAATACTATAAAACAACACTGCATATATTATTATATATTACCAATCCCCACTTTTTTAATGATTTGTGAAAAGGAGTAACTTTGACCCCTCATATGCCATTAGGGGGTGAATCCCTGGGGTCAGTTAACGTTTCATTCACACCTTCAAGTCCTTTTGATCATTTTGGTATTGGTTTAGTCTTTATCATAAGGGTGTCATTTCCTGAACAAAATGAGCTCTAAAAATGGCATCAAAATTTGGGTTTTAGATGGCCAAAAATAAGCTTAACATCTTGCATAACATGACATCAAGACGAGTCAGATGGGATATCACAAGTGGGAGTTTTCCCAAATCAGGAGGCGGCGAGCAAAAAAAAAAAACTGAAGTAATTTCAAAGAGTTCAGAAGTCAATCTTAAAGAAGACAACAAAGCAGCACTCTTAAGTAAGTTCGGTTAATTTGCATGACACAGTCAAGAGCCACATTAGTTACACCAATCAGCATACAGATAAATGGTGGAATCTATAACACAACCTATATCTTTTGTATATATTAAGGTCTGAAAATGCGATAGTTGAAAAGATTAAAAGTCTTTGGCAAACATCTAATCATTGAATATGACTTGTGTGTGTGTGTGTGTGTGTTTGTGTGTGTATATATATATATATATATATATATATATATATACATATATACAGTATGTATGTATGTATATATATATATATATATATATATATATATATATATATATATATATATATATATATATATATATAATATATATAAATAAATATAATATAGGGCAGCATGGTGGTGCAGTGGTAGCGCTGCTGCCTCGCAGTTAGGAGACCCGGATTTGCTTCCCAAGTCCTCCCTGCATGGAGTTTGCATGTTCTCCCCGTGTCTGCATGGGTTTCCTCCCGGTGCTCCGGTTTCCTCCCACAGTCCACAGACATGCAGGTTAGGTGCATTGGCAATTCTAAATTGTCCTTGGTGTGTGTGTGTGTGTGTGTGTGTGTGTGTGCACCCTGCTGTGGTTTGGAGCCCTGCCCAGGGTTTGTTTCCTGCCTTGCACCCTGTGTTGGCTGGTGAGTCAAAATTATGTTAACACTAATGGATTATTTTTATCTCTACCACACATTTGGACAGGTCATAGTGGACCATTGCCATGGCCTCCATCCTCCCCTGATTTGACACCCTGTGATTTCTGGTTATGAGGTATGTTGAAGGAGCGCGTGTATAGCAGTAAAGTTCATGATATCAATGACCTGAAGGACAGAATACGGACTATGGTGTCATCTATTGTGTGTCCGGGCTTTAAATGGTACCATTGCTCGTTGGTTTTTGTGTGTTGAACATGATGGCGAACTTGTTGAGACATTCCTGTAAATCATCTTGCACATCTTGCACATATGAAGTATGTTTTGTGAATAAATTATTTTCGCCATTCAAATGTTAACATAATTTTGACTCACCCTTGTGATGGACGGCCGGTGTTTCAGTCTAGCCGGGATGTTCCTCAACCAAGAGAAAGAGACTTTTTAGAGCAATACATCCCCCGGGACGCTAGATGGCAGCTCCCCTGGATGGAAATGGTTCCCACAGTTCTTCAGCCCTGTTGGGTACCGTGGGTGCCGCCAGGGGGAGCTCACCAAGAACCAGGGGACTATTACGGTGAGGTTAACCCGGAAGTACTTAGGAGTCACGAGGAAGGAAACCCGCAGTACTTCCGGCACACCTGATGAAGGCGTTTGACATGGAGAAGGAAAACTTCTGGGTCATGGACTTTAAAAGGATTATGGGAAACCCCAGAAGAGGAGCCGGAGTTGGGAGGGAGTGTGACAGAACTGCTGGGTGGAGAGCAGGATTGTATTGGTGTTACTTGTTTTATTGATTATTTATTGTGTATATTGGAGGTGGAGATGCTTTGTGCACATTATTATATTAATAAATTCATTATTGGGACTTTTTACCTGGTGTTTTGGCGTATTGTCTGCGGGTTTGGAGGTGTAACAGCGCTCCCTACTGTCACACCCTGTATATATATTTTATATATATAATATGCAATTAAAACTTAAAATGTCACACAGAAATGTCATACAAATTCATATAGAAAGTGTTTCCCTAACACAGGCTGGTACATATCCAGTCAGCACCAGGGAAGAGGGTGGTAGTCACCAGAAAATGAATCCTTTAAAACTGTTTAACCAAGTTGATTTCTTTAGCAGTTTATAGTGCCTTTAATCCATACAGTCTTCCTTGCATTCATTTCAGTTCTGTTCAGTTTCATTTAGTCCTTTTCACACACTCAAATTCTTCAGTGATTTTATGTTCCCATTCATCAGATTGATGTTATTTTGCATTGAGCCCTTCTCAGTCAGCCAGTTCAAACACTTAGCTTGCTTCATGTTATAAAGTGCCATTCATTATCTAACGAGGCTCCCATTGATTCAAATGGATTTAATTTGAGTATTTTGAAGTCCACCCACCTAGTTTTTATAGTGCCTTTCTGATGACGTTCCTCCGTTTTTTAATGCGCCTCTTGTCCCGACTAGTGCTTGAGTGGTGTCAGACTTAGTCCAGTAAAGTGCAATTCCTCTCCTTCATCTACAGCCTTCAGCTCCTCCTAGGGGATTCTCAAGGCATTCCCAGATCTGCTGCAGGATATAAACCATACAGCACATCCCACCCAGACACACACGTCAAAAGTTAAGAATTACTCTTTCTGAGGGGCCTGTGAGGATCATCTGCAGAGCCAGTTCCTTCTCTTTGTCGTGCTGTGCCAGGTTTCTTGTGTTTCTTGCATGTTCATGTCCCAGTGTGGTGGAGCAGGGGGTAGATGGCTGGTTCATTTTGTAGTCCCTTTGTGTTCCAATTGTGTGTCCCCCCACACAAAATCATCTGACTTAACACTTGTGAAAACAGCTGGCCTTATTTTCACTGACAGAAGATGGACATTTAGTGAAAAAGCTGGTGGAACAGCAAAAGCCAACATTCCACCTGTGTGGTGGTCTTTAAGTGAACTTTTTAATCTACGAGTTTGCTTTGCTGAATGTTCAGTAAAAAGAATGGCCAGTCACTTAATCTGGGGTGACAAACTCGATCCTGGAGGGCGGCAGTGGCTGCAGATTTCCATTTCTTAGCCACTTTCGAAATTAGTAGCCAATTACAGCTTCTGATGGAACGATATAGTTTTGTCTTCATTTTAATTGATGAGATTTGCTCTTTGCAATTCACAGCCTTTTCTTGTTTCTTTTTACCTTAAACAGCAGCCAAGCAATAATGAGATACAAAGCCCTGCTGCCTCTCCGGGCCCACCTTAACAGCGTGGTGTCTGTTTTGATCAAAATAGAAGCAGGATTAAGAAGAATTGAAAAATTAAAAGGCAGCGATTTTTAAGGATGGCCTAAAGAGTAGACAGGTGGTGTTGATACACTAGAGGACAGAAAAATGAAAATTAAATCACAAAGAAAACCAAAACTAAAAGTCGCTTAACAATCAGGGCTTCTAAAGCTATTAAGCCTTAGGCTACATCCACACTTCGGAATGTTCATTTAAAAATGGTGTTTCTAAGTGAAGACGATCTCCGTTCACACTAGCTGTGGTGGAGGTGTTGGATAATGAAGCCCAAATGTGTGACCTCGCTGTGGCACACACTTTTGCAAAAGTGACATCAAGCCAAAATAGATAGTTGAAACATGTGAAGAAGCTTTCTGTTCTGTTCATGTGAGCTCCCAGAGTGAACCCTGACTTTCAGTGCCTTCTGGGTTTCTATATCACCAACCTAGAAGGGGTGGAGCTTCTTGGCAGAAGTGGAAATGGGTCACATGACCTCCGGTTGGTGAGCCTCGGAACTGAGGGTGGAAAAGAGTGAAGGGATTAGTGACAGCGCTGGGGATGACATCGTTCATGTTCTGAGAGCCCTGATGATGTTCTGTCTGTACTCGTACTTAACAATGTCTATTTATTTATTTATTAATTTGTTTACTTATTTATGTATGTATTTATTTATTAGTCCACAGGACTTCAGTGATCATTTAGGGCATTTCTTTAATAGAATTTCTTCTAGTAACTAAGGAGAGATTTCAGTGGTCCGGCTCAGACCAAATGGCTGAACAAGTTATACAGAATGTGTGCTTACCTGTGTGGATGCTGGGAAGAGTAACACGAAGCTGGCATCTGTGCCGACTCCATTGATTCCTTAGCTGCAGTTCGTTATTGAATTTGTAATCGCCACTGGTTGTCCGGTGAATAACGGTCAGGAAGTGAGGATGTCCAATAGAAGTTCAATAAAAATACAAATCCAAGTCACTCGTAAATCCAGATATTCTATCATGTTCAGGATGTTAGATACATACTACCAAGATTGCTATTCTTATTATTTAATGGATAAGAGTATAAGATGAATTGTGATGATTTATGTGTATGTGTGGTTGACAAAGCAGAATGAAAAGTGAGGAAATATTAATTTGTCACTTCCTACAATAATAATGTATACTAGCCAACCCACGGCGTAGCATACGCCGGATAATTATGTATTGATGGGTGAACACTTCCTGAAAGACACAGTTGTCCAAATGGGGTGGGTTTGAGGATACGACTGTAAGTGAATGCAAAGATGGAACTCTGGAGAGAGGGCGGGGAAGCGGGCCCAAGAGGTTTCTGGTCCTAACCGTCCAACGACGGGTCGGCACAACCGGTAACGATCCTTCCGCAGGTTCACCTACGGAACCCGTATTAGGACATTTACATCCACTAGATAGGCAAGTTCGATCGTCTGACACCCATTCTGCCCCCGCCATTCTGGTCTGCCGATTTCTTAAGTCATCTCTTAGTCATTGTTCAGTATGCACTGCCTGCTCATGTGTCCGCCCCCAACCCCTCACCTGAATTGCTTTCGTCTGTGTACAGTCCACATGCACTTGTGAGTCACGTTGAATGTTCATTTTCCACACACCGCCTCAGTCGCATGCACCTGTGAGCCACGTTCGGGCCGGGTGAGGTTTCCCGTGTTGAGTCAAATTAAGCCACGGGCTCCATACCTGGTGGTGCCCTTCCGTCAATTCCTTTCAGGTTCAGCTTTGCAACCATTCTCCCCACCGGAACCCAAAGACTTTGGTTACCCAGTTGGCTGCCCGGCTGGCATCGTGTATGGTCGGAACTACGACGGTATGTGATCTTCTTCGAACCTCCGACTTTCGTTCTTGATTAATGAACACATTCTTGGCAAATGCTTTTACTCTCACGCCATGGTCAGCTGTTTAGTGAATTGTTGGTGGGTGGGGCTCTGTGAGTTTGCGGGCATGGCTGTCTTGCATACATCTTGCTTGCCATGGACTTAGTGAATTATATATATATAGATAATATCAAGGTAAGAATGTAAGAATATCAATGTACTAATACAGAACAATAATATAAATAGCAAACTGCAATGAACGCTAAAATAACTGATAACAACAAATATAATACAATTTGGTACTTAAATATAACACAGACAGGTGACGTGAAAGACATCGATTATCTTATTAAAATGGCACCTGAATTAATAGGCAGTCAGTTTTTGAAGGTGATGTGTTGGAAGCAGGAAAACTTTGGCAAGTGTGAGGATCTGAGTGACTTTGATAAGGGCCAAATCGTGACGGCCAGACGACTGGGTCAGAGCATCTCTCAAAAGGCAGAGGTTATTATTGACCAAGAGAGGTCCAAGGAAAGACAATCGGTGAAGTGGTGACCGGCTCACTGCTGCATAAGGGGAGCAAAGCATGTCTGCTCTGATCCCAGATAAGAGGTATCGTTGTGCAAAATGTAATGCTGGCCATGAAAGAAAGGTGTCAGAACACACAGTGCATTACAGCTTGCTGCATATGGGGCTGAGTAGTCTAAGACAGGTCAGAATAGACTCCTTCTTCTTAGAAGACTGTGTTCCTTTAATGACATCCTTCACATCTTCTACAACTCTGTGATGGCCAGCGTGATTCTCTACACTTCAGTTGAGACCCAAGAGCAGGCCTCAGTAATGGGACACAATTTGGACCCCCTGGAGGTCTTAGCGGAGGAGAGAATTAAAACCAAACTGAGAGCCATTAGGAACAATGCTGCATATCCTCTCAGATTGAAGACTTTCAGACAGCAAATTATTCAGCAGAAGCGGGACAACAAATGCAACTGGGGATCCTTTATACCAATGACAATACACCTGCATAAAGGGGACTGGGACTGGGACAGCCAAGTCTGAAGCTTTATTTATATTTAATTTTGTTCCTGTGTGTGTTTATATATTTCTTTCTCTGTTTATTTATTTGTTTGATAAGCTTTTGTAAAAACCCAAGTTTCCCTCTAGGGACAAATAAAGTTCAGTCTAAATGATTTAACATACTTGTTTCTGACTTCAGCTTTGGTTTACCTTTTGGTTTTGTCACTAGATCAGCTTGATTTTTTGTTTTTGACTAGGCATGTTAGTGACATGTGTTTTCAAATTCCAGCCCATTAATCTCTGCCCTTTTCACCTGCAGGCAGTACAATGGTGGCTGTTGTAAGAGAGAGACTCATGTTTGGGTATTTTGTGACCTTTGTTTGGATAAAGGAAAAACACATTTTTAAGTACCGGAAAGTTTCTTTAGCATTTTCCTTTTTAAATGTGTTTTTGACTTTTGGTTTGAACCTTGTTTTATTTCTGACTTTGATCCTTTTTGTCTAGGGGTTTATTGACCTTTGCTCTGTCCAGATCACCCCTGTAGTTTTGTATAAGTATATCCACCTAGTATCACTAGTTATTTTTCAAAACTTTATTTTTCATCCTTTTATGTAAAGCTTGACATAATGTAGCACATAATGTAGCAAGCCTATATGAGCACCACAGAACTGAACAGTTATCTAGTCAGTACACACTCTTGAGCTATTTATGTACCTATTTATGTATTTATTTATTTGTCCAGGGGAATTTGGCTATTTACAGAAGCTCCTTCAATAAAGTTCTGTCTATCTGTAATATAGTGCCTTTCATATCTATCTGTAATATAGTGCCTTTCATATCTATCTATCTATCTATCTATCTATCTATCTATCTATCTATCTATCTATCTATCTATCTATCTATGATATAGTGCCTTTCATATCTATCTATCTATCTATCTATTATATATAGTGCCTTTCATATCTATCTATCTGTTAGATAGATATGAAAGGCACTATATAACAGATAGATAGATAGTGCCTTTCATATCTATCTATCTATGATATAGTGCCTTTCACATCTATTATACAGTATATAGTGCCTTTCATATCTATCTATTATATATAGTGCCTTTCATATCTATCTGTTATATAGTGCCTTTCATATCTATCTATCTATTATATATAGTGCCTTTCATATCTATCTATCTATTATACAGTATATAGTGCCTTTCATATCTATCTATCTATTATATATAGTGCCTTTCATGTCTATCTGTTATATAGTGCCTTTCATATCTATCTATCTATTATACAGTATATAGTGCCTTTCATATCTATCTATTATATATAGTGCCTTTCATATCTATCTATCTATCTATCTATCTATCTATCTATCTATCTATCTATCTATCTATCTATCTATCTATCTATCTTATAGTGCCTTTCATATCTGTCTATCTGTCTGTGGTACATACAGTTAGTGGGTAAATCTGTCTTTTTGTTCTTCCAACGCTTTCAGGTGGCTCCAGCACCTAAATGTTGTGTAGTAGTACAGATCAGCTTCTGCTTCTCTGCTCCCTGTCCATGTTAAATTATGCAGGCTGTAGCGTAACACAAGACGTGTCAGTGTGCTCTGTGGTTTAGTCTGAAGAAGGCATTTATAAATAAATCTGTGAGTTTCGTTCTTTTCAGATTGCTGCTGATCACTGAGAAAATGTGACTTTTGGGCTAATACACAGAACTGTCCCAGGAAACGTGAGGTATCTGATCGCCCAGCCATTCTTTCATGGTGGTTCCTCCATGATACCGGAGATTGGTAACATGCATTAGGTTTCAGTAATAAGGCTTTAACAAGCATCATGGTTACATAAGGCTTCTTTATATCTTTAAAAATCATTTGTGTTTTACTTGTATATCTGTTTACAGTACCTAATCAAAAGTTGAAACTATTCATCCATTGTAAAGGTTTGTAAACGTTTATTAATGATAGCTATTATACACTTTATGGCTATGTGATCACTCCTCCTTCAGAAACACAAACAGTGTGTTTCAACAGGTCTGTATGGTCCAGCAGATTACCCAGCAGTCTACAGTGTTTTTGTCTGAGCCTTGGCTGAGTTTATATTTGGCGCACAGTACAGACAGACTACAGTATGACTAACATTTGACCTTTACAACAAACCCACATTTAAGACACAGTGTTCATATATTTTCATATATAGTAGATCCTCGATTATCCGGACCTCAATTAACCTGAGGTTCTACATTTTCCGAGGTGAACCTGTAAGTGTAATACACCACTTTACTTTTCATAAACGCTTTGCTTTGAATGCTGTACTGAATGTGTAAATACTGTACTTTTAACCTGGACTGTACTGAGCGAGCGGTCGAGGAGCTGGTGACCATGGGAATGCTGGTGGGACTCACACACCCTGCTAACCCGCTGCCTGTTGTCAGTGTGTCGCCAGTGTTGATTGTGGACACCTGCTCTACTGTTCTGTTTATTTGTGTTTATATGATGAGGACTGTACAGAAAATCCACACAGGATTTCTCATAAAAACAGTCTAAATGCCATCGAAACAGTCCTTTTGTATATGAAACAGGCAGAAGACACCACAACTGCCAACATTTTGATGTTGATGCGACTGTGGAATATTGCAGCAAATAAGTGAGGAACATTAAATTCACAACTGTATGAAAAGAGACTTAAAAGTAATACAGTGATACAGTACTATCTAAACTGGCAAAAACATAGTGATTTTTAATCAGAGAAGTGTACTGGTATAGCACGTTGCTGGACCCACCACACAACGAAACAGTTCAAGATCCTGGTTGGCAGCCCCCCAGGCAGACACACGGTCCAATCCAACCCTCTGGAAATGAACCTCTATCTGCCACAGCCAGGTGTTACATGGACATCCCCTTGGCCTGGTCCAGCCACTCGGGTCCTCAACAATGAGGATCCTCTGAGCTGGATCACCCTCTGGGAATTGTGCCACATGGCCATAGTGAAGTAACTGACACTCCCTCACAATGCAGGTAATGTGCCTCATTCAGGACTCCATGAGCAACTCAAAGTCAAACCAGCGGTACCCAAGGACTCTCCGAAGAGACACAGTACCAAAGGAGTCCAGTCTTTGTCTCAGGTCACTATCGAAAGAGCGAAAAGCACTGTGAACATTTCTCGGTTAAAATACACATATAGATTATACTAACTGTATATACAGAAATGGTACACATATAAATACATATTTGTTAATACACAAAAAGAAAAAGGTAGAAACCGATTAAACAGAAATAAAAACCAACAATATCAGTCCAAAGGTTGAACTATGGCCAGTTGACAACTGTGGAGATTAAAATCATAAAAGAGAAAGTCAAAAATAAAATTACATTTCTGGAGACCTCAGCCAGCCTTAGGTTTTCAATAACGAAGTCTGTGCTGGCCAGCCAATCTGATGAAAGAATCTTTCCATCTAATGATTGCAACGCTTCTTTATCCAAAATGACTTTTCCATATGCAGTATAGCAGTTTCCACATCCAGATACCGAAGAAAAGATACGGAATAGAGGAGGATCAGTAACGGTTTAAAAATATTGTGTTACTTATAGATCTGTACAAATGACTAACATCCGAAATGCAGTATGCAGGGCTAATCAGCTGCTCTAGTCAGGGTGTACTGGACTCAAGCTGTGAGTCTTAAACCTTCATTTAAAAGCAGAGAAGGGACACCTCTTATATTAGCAAGCGGTTCATTTCACAGCTTCGGGACCCCTGTAATTAAGTTTGACCTCCCTTTTCAATGCTTTTTTAGGGGGATTTTGGTTGCCTCTTGCAATTCAGAAAGTTTAATGTGCTTCAGTGTGAATAAGTATTAAAACAGGAGTCCCTTTGTTTCGCACCCTGGAACTTTGAGAGTCTTGAGGTGAATTTCCTGGAGGAAAGTCAAACAAAGTCATGAAGAACATGAACTCTGGTCTAAGGAGGAGGAGGAGGAGGAGGTTGGGAGCATGCTCTGATTACAGCATGTTGCCTCACCCACCCAAATTGAGATTCAAGTGTAGCCGTGCAACAGGTGAGGTTTGTATCAGTGTCTGGAGTGCCAATCCTGCCACCAACCCCTGAGTTTTCCCTACAAGTTGGAGGACCTGCTGGATGCAGATTAACGTAATACCCAGCACAGAGCAATCGCAGGTTAAGAACCTTGCTCAGGGACCCAACGGAGTCTTATGGCATTTATGGGATTCAAACCAGCAACCTTCCGAATTGCCTGCACAGATCCCTAGGCTTAGAGCCACCACTCCACCCAAGGACTAAGGGGAGATTTAATTGTAATAACCACGTGACAACTAAAGAAGCCTTTCAGCTTATATTATCATTTGAACATTTCTTCTTGAAAGATTTAGATAGATAGATAGATAGATAGATAGATACTTTATTAATCCCAATGGGAAATTCACATTCTCCAGCAGCAGCATACTGATACAATAAATAATATTAAATTAAAGAATGATAATAATGCAGGTGAAAAACAGACAATAACTATGTATAATGTTAAATGTTAACGTTTACCCCCCCGGGGGGAATTGAAGAGTCGCATAGTTTGGGGGAGGAACGATCTCCTCAATCTGTCTGTGGAGCAGGACGGTGACAGCAGTCTGTCGCTGAAGCTGCTCCTCTGTCTGGAGATGATACTGTTTAGTGGATGCAGCGGATTCTCCATAATTGATAGGAGCCTGCTCAGCGCCCGTCGCTCTGCCACAGATGTCAAACTGTCCAGCTCCATGCTAACAATAGAGCTTGCCTTCCTCACTAGTTTGTCCAGGCGTGAGGCGTCTTTCCTCTTAATGCTGCCTCGCCAGCACACCACCGCGTAGAAGAGGGCGCTCGCCACAACCGTCTGATAGAACATCTGCAGCATCTTATTGCAGATGTTGAAGGACGCCAGCCTTCTAAGGTAGTATAACCGGCTTTGTCCTTTCTTGCACAGAGAATCAGTATTGGCAGTCCAGTCTAATTTATCATCCAGCTGCACTCCCAGATATTTATAGGTCTGCACCATCTGCACACAGTCACCTTTGATGATCATGGGGTCTATGAGGGGTCTGGGCCTCCTAAAATCCACCACCAGCTCCTTGGTTTTGCTGGTGTTCAGTTGTAGGTGGTTTGAGTCGCACCATTTAACAAAGTCATTGATTAGGTCCCTATACTCATCCTCCAGCCCATTCCTGATGCAGCCCACGATAGCAGTGTCATCAGCGAACTTTTGCACGTGGCAGGACTCCGAGTTGTATTGGAAGTCCGATGTATATAGGCTGAACAGGACCGGAGAAAGTACAGTCCCCTGTGGCGCTCCTGTGTTGCTGACCACAATGTCAGACGTGCAGTTCCCAAGACGCACATACTGAGGTCTGTCTTTAAGATAGTCCACGATCCATGCCACTAGGTATGAATCTAATCCCATCTCTGTCAGCTTTCCCTAAGGAGCAGAGGTTGGATTGTGTTGAAGGCGCTAGAGAAGTCTAGAAACATAATTCTTACAGCACCACTGCCTCTGTCCAAGTGGGAGAGGGATCGGTGTAGCATATAGATGATGGCATCCTCTGCTCCCACCTTCTCTTGATATGCAAACTGCAGAGGGTCAAGGGCGTGTTGAACCTGTGGCCTAAGGTAGTGAAGCAGCAGCCTCTCCATGGTCTTCATCACATGTGATGTCAGAGCAACAGGCCGGAAGTCATTCAGCTCACTAGGACGTGATACCTTTGGGACCGGGGTGATGCAAGATGTTTTCCAAAGCCTCGGGACTCTCCCCTGTTCCAGGCTCAGGTTGAAGATGCGCTGTAGAGGACCCCCCAGCTCCGATGCACAGACCTTCAGCAGTCGTGGCGATACTCCATCTGGACCCGCTGCTTTGCTGGCATGAAGTCTCCTCCGCTCTATGCTCACCTGCGCTGTTGTAATTATGGGTGGGGATGTCTCTCCTATGCTGGTATCAGTAGAAGGATGTGTGGAGGGTGCAATACTCCGAGGTGAGAGTGAGAGTGTGTTAGGGTGGTCAAACCTGTTAAAGAAGTTGTTCATTTGGTTTGCTCTCTTCACGTCTCTCTCGATGGTGGTACCCCGCTTCGAGCTGCAGCCAGTGATGATCTTCATCCCATCCCACACTTCCTTTATGCTGTTATTTATTTATAAATAGGAAATGATGACTTTAATTATAAAAGATTAAAATAAACAATAAATGTTGCTTTGTTCATGTAAATGGAACTGTTTTACATTACAATTCCATGTCTGCCACAGAAAGAATGGAAGCTTTAAAAATCCAAGTGCAGCAGCAGCTTTGGTGGAAATTAGTCATTTGTGGTTTCCTTTTGTTTTTGTTTTAAAGCAAAAAAAGTAAAATATTATTTATTTTTCTTTTTTTCTGTTGCCAATTATCTCCTCAAACAAAATAATGAGGGATTCTGAATCATTTCCTCTGTGTGGCGAGAAGAAACGCTTCCTCTGAATGTTTAGTCTGTTCAAATCCTGAAAATGAACTGGCCTTGGTTTGTTTCCAGAGGTTTGCTTGCGCTTAAAAAAATGAAAGTGGAAGAGACAATGAAATGAGCTCTAGCTTAACCGACTCAGTGCACCACCTCCTCGTGGCTCCCATGACAGGTGAATTTAAAATGGGCATCATGAGCAGGTGACTCTCTACCACCACTTACCCATAGGACCCCTGAAACCAGTTGATCAGTGAATCTGATGCAGTGCCATGCATGGTGGACGTCAATAGTTGCTGATTCAGTACTCATTGCTCGCTTACGTTACAATCAGGTTTTGTGGGATGCCCAAGTTCCTGCAGTCATGGGTGCCACTCTCTCTGTGGGGCTTCTAGTAGTTCATAACTGAGGATGGACTTGGGCAAGAGGGGCACCACAATGCCTGTTGTACAGTATCTCACAAAAGTGAGTACACCCCTCACATTTTTGTAAATATTTTATTATATCTTTTCATGGGACAACATTGAAGATATGACATTTTGATTCAATGTAAAATAGTCAGTGTACAGCTTGTATAACAGTGTAAATTTGCTGACCCCTCAAAATAACTCAACACACAGCCATTAATGTCTAAACCGCTGGCAACACAAGTGAGTACACTCCTAAGTGAAAAATGTCCAAATTGTGCCTGATTAGCTATTTTCCATCCCCGGTTGAGGCCCGTTCACACCCAATTTGACATTTTATGTTGCTCTAAGTGTTCTTTTCAACTTCTTATTGTTCGTAACTGTCCCCATTTTTAACATTTCGAAGTGCTGCATGAAATTTTGTGCAAATTTTTATTCTGAGTATTATGATCAGTTATTAATGAAAAATCTGTGCCTTTTTAATGGGCACTGTCATGTTCAGTTGTTGTTTCGATTAATGTAATTGATGAGGAGATAGGGTGGTGCAGTGGTAGCGCAGCTGCCTTTCAGTAAGGAGACCAGGGTTTGCGTCCCGTGTTCGCATGTTCTCCTTGTGTGTATGCGGGAGTTTCTACCAGGTGCACCGGATAGCGGTTTCCTCCCACTATCCAAAGATATGCAAGTTAGATGAACTGCTGATGCTAAATTGGCCCTAGTGTGGGCGTGCATGTGTTTGTCCTACAATAGTCTAAGAAGTCTTTTTCAAGAATTTTTAAAAATAAATTTGTTTTTAATAAAAATTTAAGAGCTGTTCTATTGTAAAGTTATAATAGGCAGTGTGGCATAGTGGTTAAGACTTTAAACCTCAAACCCTTAAGTTAGGGTTAGGGTTCATGGGTTCAGATCCTGCTACTGACACTTTGTGACCTGAGCAAGTCACTTCACGAGCCTGTACTCCAGCTGGAAAAAACTAAACAAATGGAACCAAATGTATCTCAAATGTCATAAGTCACCCTGAATAAAGCTGTCAGCCAAATGAGAAAGGGAAAAGTTATTTATAACATTAGTTATGTAAAATGTTAAGAGGAAATTGAATGAGTAATGAGTTATTATCAAAAAATTTCAGGGTTAATGCTGACAATTTTTAAAAACAAAGCTCGTCCTTACTGGGTAGCAAAGCCAGTTTAATAATAAAATCAATACAACATATGATGCAGTTCTTCTGAAAATACTGAATGGGAACAGCAATTAGAACATTAGAAAGATTTAGTCAAGAACAGGCCATTCAGCCCAAAAAAGCTTGCCAGTCCTTTCTGCTTAACTCCCCCAAAATAGCATCAAGCCAATAATTGAAAGTCCCTAAAGTCCTACTGTCTACCACACTGCTTGGTAGCTTATTCCAAGTGTCTATGGCTCTCTGTGTGAAGAAAAGCTTCCTAATGTTTATGTAAAATTTACCCTTCACAAGTTTCCAACTGTATCCCCATGCTCTTGATGAACTCATTTTAAAGTCACAGTCTCGATCCACTGGACTAATTCCCTTCATAATTTTAAACACTTCAGTCATGTCACCTCTTAATCTCCTTTTGCTTAAACTGTAAAGGCTCAGCTCTTTTAATCTTTCCTCATAATTCAACCCCTGTAGCCCTGGAATCAGCCTAGTCGCTGTTCTCTGGACCTTTTCTAGTGCTGCTATGTCCTTTTTGTAGCCTGGAGACCCAAACTGCACCCAGTACTCCAGATGAGGCCTCACCAGTACGTTATAAAGCTTGAGCAGAACCTCCCTTGTACTCCACACATCGTGCTATATAACCTGACATTCTGTTAACATTCTTAATGGCTTCTGAACACTGTCTGGTAGTGTCAAGTCCACTACAACTCCTAAATCCTTCTCATAAGGTGTACTCCCAATATTCTGACTGCTCATTGTGTATTCAAACCTAGCATTCCCGCTTTCTTCATGTAATACTTTACATTTACTTACATTAAATTTCATCAGCTGCAAATTTGTCTGTGTAACAAGTCTGGGTGCTGTCCAAATCCCTCAGACTCAACGGATTCAAGATTATCTGCTAATCCACCCAGCTAGGTATCATCTACAAACTTAACCAGATTGTTGTTTATATTTCTATCCAGATGATTTATATATATTAAATAGAAATTATACGTTATTGACAACAATAATGAATGGAAGATTGAGGCAAAATATTACACAATACACGTTACTGCAACATACTGATGCCATAATACACTACCATATAGAACACAATCCGAGAGTCCGATGATATTTTTACTTCCCATGTGTAATATTTTACATTTAATAACAATAAATTTCATCTGCCGCAAATCTGCCCAAGCCTGTATGCTGTCCAAGTCCCTCTCTAATGATTCAATGGATTCAAGACTATCATGCAAACCACCTGTCTTGACCAGCTTGTTACTTATGGGTATTCCTATCCAAAGCTATGAACAACAAGACGCTAAAACAAGCACTTTGGACTTTGTTCAAAGCCTCAGAATGATAAAAGCCCAGAGATCGTAAATTTCAAATCATGGAACCCACTGAACTAAATGCTGGATGCAGCATCTCACCCCGTGATTCTGAGACAGGTCTCAGTCCACCATGTGATGCTCCACAGGTTCAGAAATCTGGTGGCTTTTGTAAGTTCTGCCTGTGTCTTTGTGGCTTTTTTTATCCAGTTAGTTTGCTTCCTGCCACCTCCTGAATGCATGTGTGAAATGGCCCAGTTTGAGTCTGTGTACTTTACAATGGACTCATTCTTGCCTTGTGGCCATTTCTGCTAGGATTGGCTCCACTCCATCACAACACCAAAGTGGATAAAGCAGGCTAATAATAATAATAATTCTTAGCATTTATATAGCACTTTTCTCACTACCCAAAGCTCTCGGCAATTGCAGGTTAAGGGCCTTGCTCAAGGGCCCCACAGAGCAGAGTCCCTATTGGCATTTACGGGATTTGAACCGGCAACCTTCTGATTGCCAGTGCAGATCTCTAGCCTCAGAGCCACCACTCAGGCTTGAGAAAATAAAGGTGTTATCAATGTAGTGTACTAGCTTGTGAGGGGACTGAGTTGGAATTCTGACAATACAATAATTAAAAGTGGGCATATTTTGCCTGACACGTGGTTACTTATTGGGGGGTGTGATTCTTACTAAAAAGATTGTGTCTTAGTCAATTAATGTTTATTTTATGCCCCTTGCTCGCTTTGCTCGTCAACCCCCCTCGCCAATGCTACATGCCAGCAACTTCGCGTCTCTGCCACACGTGTATGTGAATTTCACTTTCACCAAACAATAAAACTTTTAATTCTCACAGATTGGCCTCTTCATTGGGAAGAAACACTACTTTTCCCTGATGGCAACACGAATCAGATGATCTACGAGTCTATGACTTAAAGTTTAAAGCCAAACAATATCTACATACTTCTGTCATATCACCTATGTCCATATATTCAATCTCTTTTTGCTTTTACCTTTTCGTCAATATCACCTCGAATTTTGATTCCGTGTTTGGAATTACAGCGTGACAACGCACGTACAAGTGCCCGTGAGTGAATATCGTTTCTTTCTCTCTGCAAGAGATGTGTCTGACAAAAGCATTCACACAAATGAGAAATGATTGAACTGTGTGCGTGGCTATGTGGGCAGGACTTTTCCAAATCTCTTTGCATAAGCTCTTATCTCGCTCGGCTTCACTTTCATTAAATAACGAATCTTTTAATTCTTGTGGATAGGCCTCTTCATTGGGAAGAAACACTACTTTTCCCTGACTGCAACACAAATTAGACGATCTACAAGTCTCTTATTTAATGTTTAAATCTGAACAATATATCCAGTTTCAAGGAATGGCTGCCCTAATTTGAGTGGCTACCTCCTGACCCAGAAGTACTTCCTTTGTGTAATGAATACTCCCAGGTCTGACATAAAAGGGGTCTCCTCATCTCATTCTGGAAGTTGGAGTCGGGAGGATGAGAACAACACTTACAGGAAATTTGGAGAAAAGGAAGGAAAGAAGATATAGAAAGATTGGTAGATTGTGACTTGCCTGTGTGCCTCGAAGATAGAAGCTTCAAAGTAAAAGGTCATTTGAACCCGTGACTAGAGCTGGTGCAGCCATGTTGAGAGTTTAGGATTCTGAGCCCCCCCACCACCCAATAGGCCTCAGCAGGAAATATTTCATAGCAGTGGAAGGCAAGTACAGATTCCTAGGATTGTTCAGAATAGGCTGCTTATGATCCTGCATTTGTTATTGGGCCGACTCTCATCTCACTGGAGGTAGTAGTGGAGAAGAGAAGGAAGACAGAAGTGAAAGACATTCTGATCAATTCTCTACATCCTCACTGGGAAACACGAACACTGAGGACTTACAGCCAATGAAATATTCAGCAGGAGTGAGTGAAGAAACGATAGTCAGACCTCTTTATACCAACAGCAATACACCTGTAGTACCAGGACTACTGTGGTAATCTTTAGCCAAGGCAGAAGTTTAAATTTCTTTAGATTTGTCTTTTTAGATATCTATCTATCTATCTATCTATCTATCTATCTATCTATCTATCTATCTATCTATCTATCTATCTATCTATCTATCTATCTATCTATCTATCTATCTATCTATCTATCTATCTATCTATCTATCTATCTATCTATCTATCTATCTATCTATCTATCTATCTATCTATCTATCTATCTATCTATCTATCTATCTATCTATCTATCTATCTATCTAATCTATCTATCCTTCATTTATGGTGACATGGTTTCAGATTGTTCTTACTCTGTTTTTTTTTATTTTATTGCCTTTTTAAGTATTTTGCTCTTTTTTTTCCCTGAGACTGTTCTGTTTGAGTTATATTTCTGTTGTTTTATACTTGTATTTTTTCCTAATATTTTTAGTCAATTCCTGTCAGTGTTCAGTTAATTTAAGTATGATGTCATTTGTTAAAGTGAGGGAGCGAGACCTCTGATTAGATACCAGCCCTCAGCTGCTTAAATAACAGGGAGAGCCAGTGCATCAGTGCAGTGGCATTGTCTCACCTAACAGTGCTGTTCTGCTCCATTTTGTGTATGTTTAGTCATCATCTCAACCTTTTCATCTGAATTTCACGTTGTTGTAAACCTTAGCTTTTGCACTGACATTTGTTGTTATTTTATAATTTCATCTTGTTGTTCTTTATGTTTACAATATTAGCATTATTTTTTGATAAGTGTTGAAAGATACTATCTTGTGTTCATGTCTTACTACCGAGAATGGGATTTGCAGCAATACTCCACGTGATGTCATCAATACTGCAACTATTTACGGGTGGGGTGGGTACAGATTCAGTAGTTTCTGGATAAAACTCTAAACTGAAATGATTTTTCATGGTAGTTATTTAGGAAAGGCAGTTTTGTTTTTCTGATTTTTGGTGAACATTTTTGGACTTTGGCTTTGGTATTATTCTTCTTCTCCATTTTCACCCTGTCTGTTGAGTATCTTTTGCAATGCCCCCCCCCACACACCTCTCTTTTCAATTTGTCCATTTCATGATCCACAATTCATTTTCTGCCTGAATATGTTTAGCTTGTTTATAACTTGTTTTGAGTTTTCCAGTTTTGATATTTTGGGTTGTTGGACTTTTTTGAGCTTCTCTTCCTATGTTTGTTTGTAATTTACAATTTTTTTGTTATATTATTTACTATAGTTTTATTTCATTTTTTGAATTTTGTTTTTGAAATTTTGTGTTTTGGAATGTAACCTTTTATTTTACATTTATGTTTCTATTTTTGAATTTATTAATTGTTTAAATAAATCAACCTCGTTAATTGCTGTAAGTTCAAGTTTTGTTTTGCGGCCAGGTTTTTTCTCCTTGACAATTTCCATCTTTCTTTATAAATACCGTAGATTGTGAGCAAATGCTTGTGTTTTGCATTGTTGGCCTTATGAACTTTCATATTTAGTAGTTATTAACTGCATTTGGTGAGTTTTTTAAAAAATATAGCTGGAGCTAATTATAGCTGACTTCTTTTGCCTTTATGTAAAGGGATGACTGGGAAAAGAAACAAAAGCAAGTGGAAAATGGAAACCAAAGATCAGTCTTATCTCACATCAACACCCAATCGAATCCCTGACCATAGTAAGAAAAAAATCAAAGCAAAAGTCAAGACTGGGAATAGTAGGGAATAATAGTACAACTAACACAGACACACAAAGACAGGTTTTCCCTAGATATCCACAAACTCAGATGCTGTCACATCTGACACAAACAGTTTTTGTAGCAGCACATTGATGACTTCAACCGCATTACTTAGGAGACAACTTACTGTACCATAGTAGCCATTGTAATGTCATGATGATGGCAACGCAACAAGGTGACCTCCAGGGAAAAAAAACAAAATGGTGACAACAATAAATGCCTCAAGATAATTTCTAATAATTGACAACAATTTCTACAAAAATGAATGAAAAAATCAGTTTACCATATATACTCGTGTTTAAGCTCTCCTTTGGAAATATCTGGGCTTGATTTTACCGTATAATTTCCGGCATTTTATAATATCGTTCATATAAGTCGAATGCGGAAAACTAACGCTATTGGTCCAAGAGATTATGATATGCTAACGCCCACCTGAGAGAGTAACCACGGAGCACACTGCCTTTTTCTTCTATGTATTGTGCCTACGTCACCACATGGTAATACCTGAACTATTCCAAAGTGACGTTTGCACTGTTTTGTGTTTTTTGTATTTCACACCCTCATGCACCTTTATCGTAAGAGCATCCCTTATCTAAAATGGAACGTTCGATCAGAAGAAAATATGAAGCTGGTTTTAAATTAAAAGAAGTGGTGAAAGAAATTGGTATCTGCACTCAATGTGTCTGAGAAACTGGTGCGAGATTAGAGAAAGCAAGAAGATGTACAAAAAAAATTAAGTGTTGCATTTTTGAATGGCCGTATAAGTCGGGTCTGATGTTATGGGGTTTCAAGACCCGACTTATACGCGAATATATACTGTGTCTAATTAAAAAAAGCTTAATCAAACATACGATAACAGTTAAGAAGTAGAAGGTCATGCTAAGGTTGTTCATAGCTGGTCTTATTTATTGCTGTATTTCACAGTTAGAGAATGACGTATTTCAACTTGGTTAAGGTCATTCATGAAGGCTTTATGTACTCCCTCCTGAATTTAGCAGTTAATAAACAGAGGTCACTTACCAATGGGTTACTGGGATTTCTCATTACTGTTTTTCTAACTGCAGATGGCTCACCCATACATGGCTGGAGTTCTTCATTTGTAACCACATGCGCTCTTGCACCTCATAGTCCATAACAGTAGATGGCGCACATACAGTAGGTAGCTTGGGTTCTTAATTATTGGCCTGTATTTAATAATAGTACATGACGCACACATAGACTACAATGGCTCTTCATCACTGTTCTTACATACAAGAACTGGTACAAAGTAAATTGTATAATAATGCTTTTGTCCTAAATTGTTGGCCTTATTTATTATGTTTGCATTTATTGGTTATAATCTGCATTTGGGCTGTTTTGGAAACATTGCTGGAGTTCATCCCAACTGACCTTATGCTCTGTTGGTTTAAACAGTTAACAAAGAGCTTTGGATACTTTATATGTGGCTAACAGAGACGTTGGTGGGGTTCTTTGTGACTGATTCTATGTATTGTTGAAATTAGCAGAAAATACCAGTAGATAATAATAATAATAATAATAATAATAACAATTCTTTACATTTATATAGCACTTCAGTGAGTGAGGAGCACTTCAACCACCACTAACGTGTAGCATCCACCAGGTAGAGGTGACAGCAGCCATTATTGCACCAGTGCATTCACCTCACTTGAGCTGTTAGGTGGTGAAGTGGTGAGCGACATAGAGAATTAGAGACAGGGGATAATTAGGGGGGCCAGAATGACTAGGCTGTGGTGGGCAATTTAGCCTGGACATTGGGATACACCCTGCTCTTTAGGATGACCAGGGCTCTTTTATGACCACAGAGAGTCAGGACCTCAGTTTTATGTCTTATCCAAAGGACGGTGCCATTTTAACAGCACAGTGTCCCCATCACTGCACTGGACCATTGGGATCCACATTCAGATCACAGAGAAAGCACCCACAGCTGGCCTCACCAACACTTCTCCCAGCAGCAACCCAAGCTTTTATTAGGTGGTCTCCCATCCAAGTACTGGCCAGGCCTGAACATGCTGTGCTTGAGGTGGATGAACTCTTCTGAGGTGCTTGTGGCATGGCTGCTAGCACTGCTAGATGGTGAATACAGAGGTTGCTGGTGGTGTTCTTCATGATTGGCTTTATGTATTCCTGCTATTAGAACTTAACAACATGGCATGGGTGTTCTGGAGACAATAACAATATATAAAAAGGGTGACCAGGCAGATCTAAGCACATATGATATAATGGAATATAATATAACATAATGGAAGGAATTATTAAGGGTGAGATTGAGCAACACATGGCAAGAACTGGAGTTTTACTGAACAGTCAGCACAGATCAGAAGAAGGAGGACATGTTTTACTAACATGTTGGAATTCTATGAGGAGGCAACAAAAGGATGTGATCAGAGTGGAGCAGATGATATTATTTATCTGGACTTTCAAAAAGCATTTGATAAGGTGCCACATGAAAGGTTGGGCATCAAATTAAAAGAAGTGGGAGGTCAGGGTGAAGTTTGTAGATGGCTGGGTAGGGTGCAAAACTGGTTCAGACACAGGACGCCGAGAGTTATGGTGCCCTAAGGATCTCTTCGGAATTGGCCGATGTTAAGAGTGGTGTCCAGCAGGGGTTAGTGCTAGGGCTACTGTTATTTTTAACATACATAAATGATTTAGATAGGAATATAAGTAACAAGCTGGTTAAGTTTGCTGATGATACCAAGATAGGTGGATTAGCAGATAATCTGAAAGCTGTTATATCATTACAGAAGGACTTGGATAGCATACAGGCAGATTAGTGGCAGATGAAATTTAATGTCAGTAAATGTAAAGTATTACACACAGGAAGTAAAAATGTCAGGTTTGAATACACAATGGGAGGTCTGAATATTGAGAGTCCACCTTATGAGAAAGATTTAGGAGTCATAGTGGACTCTAAGCTATCGACTGCCAGACAGTGTTCAGAAGCCATGAAGAAGGCTAACAGAATGTCAGGTTATATAGCGCCCTGATGTGTGGAGTACAAGTCCAAGAAGGTTCTGCTCAGGCTTTATAAAACACTGGTGAGGCCTCATCTGGAGTACTGGGTGCAGTTTGGGTCTCCAGGCTACAAAAAGGACATAGCAGCACTAGAAAAGGTCCAGAGAAGAGCGACTAGGCTGATTCCAGGGCTACAGGGGATGAGTTACGAGGAAAGATTAAAAGAGCTGAGCCTTTACAGTTTAAGCAAAATAAGATTAGGAGGAGACATGACTGAAGTGTTTAAAACTGAAGGGAATTAGTCCAGTTGATCGAGACGGTGACTTTAAAATGAGTTCATCAAGAACACTTGGACACAGTTGGAAACTTGTGAAGGGTAAATTGTGTAAGGAAAAACTTCCTAATGCTTGTGCAAAAAGAAGGGTAGACACTTGGAATAAGAGACCAAGTAGAGTGGCAGACAGTAAGAATTTAAGGGCTTTGAAAACTTAAGTTGATGTTATTTTGAATACAGTGGAAAGGACTGGTGAATTTTGTTGGGTTTAATGGCCTGTTCTCGTCTAGAATGTTCTAATGTTCTAATACCAGACAGGTGAACCTAATTAAGTGGCCACTGAGTTTAGATTACTGACGCCAGACAGCTTTCCTGTGTGAATATTTTAGCATTTGCCATTTCTCACAGTCTAAATCATTTATGGATACATGTGGTACAAACCATGAATCACTTCACGTTGGGACATCAGTCCATCTCAAGACAGACTCGCACTGGGCCCTATCAGAATTCCCAACAAGACAAACCTGCACATCTTTGAGATGTAGAAGGAAGCTGGAGTAGGGCTGGGAAGAACAATGACAAAGGTGAGATTTGAGCCCAGGTCCTTCAAGAAGAGAAATAGCAGGTACCTGCCTAGATGATACCATGCAGATTCGAATTAACATCAGCATGTCTGTGGTGGTCAAAAGTAAGAAATATCCTTAGTACTTACTTTCATCCTCATGTTGTGGTGTTGGTGATGGTCTTTAAAACAAGAACATCATCTGTGTTCACCAATGCCTTATTGTTTCTGTGTATCTTACTTCTCCACGTATGGCGATTTAATCTGTTCTAGTATGTAGACACAATAGATGGAGGAGTGTTTGGACGTTCACCTTCCCTTTGGGTCTAGGAGACAAGCTATGGTTAGGGTTAGGGTTATGGGGTAGGTTAGGGTTTTGAAAAGATGAATCCCACCCAAGAAGGGGGGCAAAGCACTGGTACACTGACTCCATTATAAATTCTTATCTTAATACTTGACGCCCTCAGCCCATCATCACTATTCATATAGTATATACAAATGATCTATAAATGCACTCTAAAACCCAATAAGAAATTTTAAACTCATATTTACAAATTGACTAAAAATTAAGTTTTTTTATGAAATAATATTCTTAAAAAAAATTTTATAATCAGATCATCAATCAAGTACTGTAGCTTGACTCTCCAATTTAAAAAAATTGGATAAATAAAAGTACAAACATAGAGCATTAAAAGATACCTCACAAAGTATTAATATAGGTACTAATAAATAAATACGTAGTAAAGAAAGGAGAAAAAACAGGAATAAAAAATTGGACCTCAGGGACCCAGTTAAGTGTTTTAAGATTAGAGATTACTGCAAAAAGTGAATGTGAATGTGAAGGGAGATGGGGAGAGAGAGAGTGAGTGAGCGAGTGAGAGAGAGAGTGAGTGAGTGAGAAAGAGAGAGTGAGTGAGAGAGAAAGAGAGAGAGAGAGAGCGAGTGAGAAAGAGAGATCAAGTGAGAGGGTGAGCAAGGGAGAGAGAGTGAGAAAGAGAGGGCAACTGAGAAAGAGAGAGAGAGAAAGAGAGAGTGAGAGAAAGAGAGAGAGAGAGAGAGTGAAAGAGTGAGAAAGAAAAAGAGAGAGAGCGAGTGAAAGAGAGAGCAAATGAGAAAGAGAGAGAATGAGAGAGCAAGTGAGAGAGAGAGAATGAGTGAGAGAGAGAGAGAGAGAGAGAGAGAGAGAGAGAGAGAGAGAGAGAGTGAATGAGTGAGTGAGTGAGCGAGTTAGAGAGAGAGAGAGAGAGCTGCCTGGCTTAAACAGCTCCGGATTAATGAATTGTAAATTGAAGGCTCTGTGAGTAATGAACAGTTGGTGTCTTCTGCCCACACTTGGAAATAACGTCAAGGCAACTACTTTTTCCCGTGCCAATGCCTGGAAACTCTTCACACCTACGTCACTGCTAGAGTGAGTTGTATCACCATCTCAGTAGCTTATGAATCTATTCACAAGCTGATAAAAACAGTGGGTGAGCTGTGTGGCATAGTGGGGGAGAGGTTAGACTCTGAGCAAGTGACAAAGCCCACAAGGATGAAAAGCCCGCTGTCCTTTCAATTTCTGAGCCTACCTAATCCAGTCCACCCACACCCATTCATGATGGGATAGGTTACACCGCATACTTTAATTTATAAAGTGTTTTCATCACAAACCCTTTCCAGGTGTAGCTATCCAGCCTCCAGCGTTCTCAACTCCTTTAATCCAACTGTTGGGTCCTGAGTGGCCAGATTCTGTTATGAGGTACGTCAGGTGATGTCAGGGTACGTCAGCCTTGGAGTCCATTTCAGGGCAGAGACCCACTCACGCTCCCATATTCACCCAGAGTATGCCAATTTAAAAAGTCAAAGCTTCATTTATGTAGCATCTTCATCAGAAGCCAATTTACAAACATAGCCATCCATTGTTTAGTCTGATTGATCTAATGGCAGGGTAACAGGGGCTTGAGAGGGACATTCTCACAGCTGCTTACTCCCATTCACATCCAGCTTACATTCGTATGGTGCCTTTATCAAACAACACTTTACGAGTAGAGCAGTCTGGTCAACCATTTTGTGAATCCACTTAATGCAACTGTAGCACTGTGAGATGTGGGAGCCGATCCTGTCACTTACAGTAGGAGTCACCCCTGGATGGCAGTGCCAATCCGTTTCAGGGCACACTTACTTATGCTAATCCACTTTGGAGCCACCAAACAACCTGACGTAGGCTTTAATTTGTACTGTATAGTGCTTTCATCACAAACCACTTTAGACCTAGAAATTCAGGCATTTATTGAACTGATTTCATTCTTTACATTACATTGATTTATTTGGCTGACACCTTTGCCCACTATAACTTACAACTTTTGAGGTACAGTCGGGTACATTCCTTTTTTGTTTTTCTGGTTGGAGCACAGGCAGGTGAAGTGATTTGCTCAGGGTCACACAATGCCAGGAGCAAGATTTGAACCCACAACGTCAGCATTTGAAGCTTTAACCACTACACCACACTGCCCTCAACAGTCCCAGAATCACGACACGATGGACCATCCCTAACTTTCATGCCAATCCATCTCAGGGCAAAATCACTCATCCAGAGCCAGTTTTGAGACGCAAACTTCACCAAACATGCATGTCTTTTGCAAATGAGAGGAAACTCAGAGCAGCAGAAGAAAAATCCATGTGAGCAAAGGGAGAGTCCGCACAGAAGCTGCAATCATACCAGGCAGGTAGCCATCATTTGTGACAATACTGGTATATCCTTGGCTTGTTTTGTGTGCCTGATTATGCCTAGCAAAAGACTGGCATTCAATTCAGGTTTGGCTCCAGCCCTGTGGCTCTCAACTGGAAGAGAAGTTCTCGGTAATGGATGGATATCCCAGCATGTTGATTCAATACAGCTGATTTTTGACAACAACAATATTATTATTAATATTATATTTTAATTATATAGTGCCTTTCCAATGCTAAATATGCTTTGGCCTGAGTGTGTGCCCTGTAACTCTGAATTGCATTAGAAGTTCTTAGTAATGGTTGGACATCCCAGCATTTTGATTAATACAGCTGATTTCTGACAATAATAATACTACTAATAATAATAATATCCATCCATCCATCCATCCATTTTCCAACCCGCTGAATCCGAACACAGGGTCACGGGGGTCTGCTGGAGCCAATCCCAGCCAACACAGGGCACAAGGCAGGAACCAATCCTGGGCAGGGTGCCAACCCACCGCAGATAATAATAATATAATGTGTTATATTTATATAGTGCCTTTCCTATGCTAAATATGCTTTGGCATGATTGTGTGCCCTGTGACTCTGGCTTCATAATGGGTGAACATTATTGCTTGCACACCTCTCCAGTGGGCAGTGAGATGGGACACCTCCACGCACTCATGCAAACACACACACACACACACGCACACACACACACATATTAGAAGGCTTTCTCTCTGGCGGGAGAGCCACATGTTGCCAAGAAGCTAAATTCTCAAGTGGCCGCTTCTAATGTGTGTTTGAAGTAGAAAGAATAATCCCCCCGAGCAGCAAAAAGATCTCTGCGCCATCTGTGCGAGCGGCGTTTAAATGAGCCGCGGGTGCCTGAGTGCCGGGGTCTGCACGTCTGTTTACTAATGAGTGTTAATGCTCTGTCTTCAGGCGTAGACCTGCTGGGGGGAGCTTTCATCTTCCTTTGACCTTTCGCCTCGCAGTCTCGGGTCGCTAAAGCCTCTCTGCTGGCGTCACGTCATCTGTGCCATGCACCAAGTGTGTGGCTATCTATTATTCATGCGCCATGCATATCCCATTAAGCTGCCTTCTCACACTTTCCCTTTCAAGATTTTCTTTCATATTGTATTCACTGTGATGTCAGAAGAAAGTCTTTTTTTTTTTTCTTTTTCACTTTGCCATTTTATTTTTGCTCCATGTCATTGTGCCCAAATCCCAAATCTAATTGTTCTAAACCTCCTTTTGTGTGGCTCGTCAATAGTCGCGCATGCGTGAAACAGTATTGGCCCAGTCAGTGCCAGTTAGGGTGGCATAGCAGTTTATATCGCTGTGACTGATTTCCAAGGAGAACAGTTCAAATTCCTGGCGCGGCTCACTGCCGATGGTGGATTGAGAAAGTAATCGGACGCCTTCACTTTTTACACATTTTGCTGGGTTACAGCCAGGTCCTCAAATCTTTTATATTCATTTTATCCGCACATCAAGCAAAACCCCAGAATGACAAAACGAAAACAGGGTTTTAGAAATATCTTTCTTAAGATATGTGGACGTATCAAGGTTTGATAGACAATATCTATAGATAAAGGTGACATGATATAACAAGCATCATACCACAATATATTTTGTAGCCAATTGTATAATTTACATTAGCAAAAATGTATGTGGAAAATGTAAGTCCGCCCCTCCATTTATCACTAAATCAAATACCTCAGCCTCAGAATCGGGTGTCAATGATCAGAACATCATCATCAGAGAGGGTCCTGTCTGAGCCCGTCCTCCTATTTCGGCCTCAGACGTTTAGTCTGGTGTGCTCTTTGTTGTTGACGTGTGTGCTATCACCATGCCGAGATCAAAAGAGTCTCTGAGGCCTTCACAAAAACGAAAAAGAAAAGGTTATAGTCGGGGAACAGATTTAAAAAGATGTCCAAACTTTTATGTTATTTATTTATTTTTCCTATTATTCTATTTTACTCTGTTGGCCTAGCTCTCTTTCTCATAGGTGGGGGTTGATTTGACTTGAACTTAGTTCTGTATAATTTGACTTGCTTGTCTGGAATGTTATTTGCTTTTAATAAAATCAATAAAATGTTTAAAAAAAAAAAAAAGAAAAAGATGTAAAAACATTTGGAAATTAACTATTCCACTGTCTGCAAGATCATCCACAAGAAGAAGGCTGATAGCGTGTTGTTGCACCCACCACACCACCTGAATTGGGACCTGAGTGCGGCGGGTGACACCTCACTGGAACACTATGAGGTTTTTTTTTTACGGTGGCTGGAGTTCCAATCCTGCCACCAACCCTCACGTTTTCCTTGTAAGTTGGAGGACATGCTTGCAGATTAACGTCATAGCCAGGACGGAGCAATTGCAGGTTAAGGGCCCAGTAAATTAGAGTCACTTCTGGCATTTACGGGATTCAAACTGCCAACCTACCGATTGCTGGTGCAGATCCCTAGACTCAGGGTTAGGATTATGGTAGTGGATATTAGCCCAAAGGCCGTATCAAAATCGCATGGGTACACATACTCCATTTATAAAATACCAATTTTAGTTCAAGTATCTGTATTTAAGTCCTATATATTCCTAAATTATAAATTATAAATTCCACAAATTTTTATCAATAATGTATTATATCCTTTTGATCACCAATAAGGGGTTTAAAGTAAATGCCCCCTATTGTTCAAATTTAAATACTTCAAAAAAATAATTACTCTAGATATTTAAATATTTTCACTATATGGAAATCAAAAGAACACCAACAACAGATAATAGACACTAATGTTTAAATGTTATACTCATATGTACAATACCAACATTTCAAAAAACTTTTTTTTGGATCAGAGATAAATAATCCTGTCCCATTCTGTAATATATACTGTACCTGGTGGCCATATATTAGGATATTTATACTCCAATACATATACACATCAAACAAATAACATACACCATAAATCATAAAACAAACTACAAACATCAGGGACCTGAGTAATAAAACTATTCTTAATCTCAGGGCCCTGTTTTAAAAGGGTTCAGATAAGGGGAAGGAAAAGGGTAGAAAATGACAAGACAAGAAACAAAACTTTAACATCAGGAACCTGGGCAACAATGTTGTTTTTAACCTCAGGGCCCTGTTTAAAGGGGTTAAAATAAGGATAAGGGCAGGGGTGAACAACAGAAAGACAAAAAACAAAACTTTTACATTACTGGAGGAAGCTTGTCCACAAGGGACAAGAGGCACTAGCACACTCCGCCCGTCAAAAAACATTTAATTAAATCCCTGGCATCCATTATTAAAATCACCCCCCATAATAAATTACCCTAGGTTCTTGTGTATAAGCCGGAGACCAAAAATCATACGAATTTTTAAAATAAAATCTTATCATAGATAAACCGGACTCATGGATAAGCCGAAAGTACTATAACCTATAACTAATAGAAGGGAGGGAGGTCAGTGGTCTCACTCGCACCTATTTAATTTCTTTAAGGGGGGAGAGAGTGTGAGATATTGGCGTCTCTCTCACTCCCCGCATGGCGCGGTTGGAGCGGCCGGAGCGCGTTCTTTCTGCTCTGGGCGTCGCCGAGTCAACACGCGCGCGTAGCGGTCATTTAAATTGTGATTTTTATATGTAAGCATATTTAAATATATATCGCTGATTTTTTGCGGTTCACGGATTTCTGCGGACAATAGGTCTTTTAATTTCTGGTACATGCTTCCTCAGTTGGTTTGCCCAGTTGATTTCATACAAGGGACGCTATTGGCAGATGGCTGAGAAGCTACCCGGCTTACTTTTCTCTGTCTCTCTTGCGCTGACTTTCTCTGATCCTGACGTAGGGGGATTGAGCAGGGGGGCTGTTCGCACACCTAGACGATACGGACGCTCGTCTAAAAATGCTCAAAGATTATCTTCACGTTGCTATCTTTTGTAAAGCTGATTCCTGAAACGACATGCTGCACGGTGCTTCGCATACTTAAAAGCTCGAAGGGCACGTATTGATTTTTGACTGAAAAACAAACTCTGTCTCTCTCTCTCTTCCTGCTCCTGACGGAGGGGGTGTGAGCTGCCGCCTTCAACAGCTTTGTGTCGCGGTGCTTCGCATACTTAAAAGCCAAACAGCCCTATTGATTTGTTTGCTAGAGATTGTTTTCTTTATCTATGTGACATTCTGTGCTCCTGACACACACTCCTTTGAAGAGGAAGATATGTTTGCATTCTTTTAATTGTGAGACAGAACTGTCATCTCTGTCTTGTCATAGAGCACAGTTTAAACTTTTAAAAAAGAGACAAATGTTTGTTTGCAGTGTTTGAATAACGTTCCTGTCTCTCTACAACCTCCTGTGTTTCTGCGCAAATCTGTGACCCAAGCATGACAATATACAAATAACCATATAAACATATGGTTTCTACTTCGCGGATTTTCTTATTTCGCGGGTGGCTCTGGAACGCAACCTCCGCGATGGAGGAGGGATTACTGTATAAGCTGGATTTATGTATAAGCCGATATTCTATTTTTTCATTTTCACAACTTTTTTCCTTAGATAAGCCGCGGCTTATAGACAAGAACTTATGGTACTTATCCCCTTAAAAATATTCCTATATATATAAAAAAAGCAATTAAGTGAGTCTATTAATGTTCCAAAAGGTAATATCTAGGTCTAAAAAGCAGGTTAAACTTCATATTTAAAATACCCACCCCTTAAAAAGACCTACCTATATACCTAAATTAATAACTATAAAATAACCCTAAAATTTGTTCTAAAATTGGGAATATATAAAAGGGGACAAGTATACTTTCAAAAGGTATTCCTATAATAAATAAATAAATTATTATAAAATCAGTCCATCTATACTGTTCCTCAGGAGCTAGGGTTTTAACCTGAGGGACTAGGGATACTAAATACTAGGGTTAATACTCTAAAAAAAGGTGAAAATTAACATTAAGGCTATCAGTGGGGTGTTTAAGATTAGGCGTTCACCTTACCACCAATAGCCCTTTCACCTAGGGTTAGAATCAGGGGTGGGCTAGGGGGAGATCCTCCAAACAATAATAAAAGCCGTAGTTTAAGATTAGGCATCCCACTCTAAATCTTAAGATTAAACACTTTCAACTGACCATTAAGATTAGGGGTAAAGTCACTGAAATTATGTTTAGAAGGAGGACAGGGGAAAACATGCCTCCACAACTAAGATACACTATTTTTAAAATTTTGGGTTTTTAAATGATAAAGTCCTAAAATTAGGCAATAAAATAGCAAGATTTTTAACCTTAGGGCCTCAGTCACTAGGGGTTAGGGTTAGAATCGGAGGTTGACCTAAAAGAAACATTAAAATTGGTCAACCACCAATCTATTAACCTCACAGTCGAATCAGACTCTAAATGAGCAAAACGATTTATCTGCTTTAAGTTAAGATGCGGATATGGAAAAGAGTCTGGCAATCTATAAATTGCTTTGTTCAAAAGATAAGCATTCTTTTGAAATTGTTTATCCAATTGTCAAACTACTGGCATTGGTGTAAATCTAGGGTATTTAGCATCATCCACAAGTGGTGAATGTTTCAAATAGCTGCCAACATGTCCAGGCCAGACCACAGCAGCAAGTTTAGCCCAACAACAGAATGCAAGACGCTGATACAACCCCAGAATTTCATCCCAGGACCTACAGGGAGTTCCTGCTACTGTCAATGTCAAAGCACATGAGTCTACCATTAGAAAGAGGTTACACAAATTAAATCAACATGGAAAGTGTGCTGGAGGGAGACATTTGCTGTCCTGAACGAACAACTAATATTTGCCCCGGAACACCAAGGCGAAGACCAGGACTTCTGGAATCATTGTGCTCTCGACAGACGAGGCAAAGAGTTATCTGGAGACATTACCAGAAGACATGTTTGGAGAAAACTGAAGAGATCTTGTAACCTGAAGATCTTGATAACATCTGTAAGGCATGGTGGTGGAAATATTATGGTTTGTGGTTGCTTTGCTGCATCAGGGCCTGAGCAGCTCACCATCAGAGAATCTAAGAGGAATTCTTCATTATACCAGTGGATAAGGCTTGAGGATAATGTGAGACCACCAGTCAGAAGAATGAAACTCAAATGAATGTGGACCTTGCAACATTAGAATGATCTTAAACATACAGTGCCAATAAACCCACTAGGAAATGGCTCATAAAAAAAAAGAAATGGAGAATGGCCCAGATCTGAACTCCACTGAGATGCTGTAGGTGGGATTTGAAATGAGTTGTGCATGAACATCTCAAACATTGCAAAGCTGAAAGAATTCTGCATGGAAGGAGTGGAAAGAACTTTCTGCCAGTTGACGTCAAAGACTGCTGGACACATACATTATGGGAAATGCCTCCTTGAGGGGGAAATATGAGTTATTAGAGCCAAGGGTGGGCTTGCCATTTCCATCTCTGGAAAAAGTATGTTTGTTCATTTTTTCTTGAAGAAGTCAAAATTTACCTCTTCTTTATAATTTCGTCCCCTTTATCTATAGGTGCTGATTAAGTGAAGCTCAAATGTTGATATATTCACATATGTTACAACTGAAAATACATTTCATGGGGTGCACTTACTTTTTCACGCGGCTGAAGAAGGAGTGCTGTGTAGTGCTGGGCTGCAGCCAGATGCTTCTTGGACATGTCAATGTGTAAATTATGTGACATAAACACGCAATTCGACGGGCTGCTCAGCAGATGCCACTCTGGAGGTCTGTCTGCAGTTGGAGTCTTCTCTTTAGAGGACGCACCACGAAACAGACACGTAAATCTACTATCCATTCTGACGGACAGAAGTTTATAAAATTGTGTTTGATTTTTTTTGAAAAACAACCTCATTTCCAACAAACACAACGCTAAACATAAATGAAAGCAATCAGAATGTATTTAATTTTATATAAAAATATTCCCTTTGATGCGGTGGGCTGGCACCCTGCCTGGGGTTTGTTTCCTGCCTTGCGCCCTGTGTTGGCTGGGATTGGCTCCAGCAGACCCCTGTGACCCTGTAGTTAGGATATAGCGGGTTGGATAAGGGATGGATGGATGGATATCACAATGTATTGTAAATGATCCACACAACACGAGAAAAGAGGTTTTTGGGGCAGCCACCCATATACTTGCAATTGGCTGCCAAAGTTTTGAAGAAAAATGGTGGTTCAAATGATACAGATCAGTCCATAACAAAGAACCAAGCAAACAGGCAAACATGGTGGTTACATAGTGGGGAACGGGAAATGATGTCATCAGACAGGAACCGGAAGTGACATCATCGGGCCCAAGTGGAATTTCCCGTGATCGGTCTGTCATTGGAAAAGAACAAGGATTAGTGCACTCTGCCGTCCCCTAGCTTGGTGAGGAATTACCATCTTTTGAGCATTTTAGCTGCCTCCCATGCACATGTGTGTGACAGTATATTAATGGAATTTAAAAAAAACAAAGTAATCCATGATGACAGAGAGTGCCATTTGCAGTATAGGAACCTGTAGTACCACAGAAAGACAGGTGGTGTGCCCGGGGCCGGGTCTGTCATTTATAGTAAGTGAACTAGGAGGTCGTCTAGGGTGGCAGAATTTGGGAGGTGGCATCTTTTTTAGACAATGCAAACCTATGAGCACTCAGACTCAATAAAGTGTCTGATCATATTATTTTATGTGATGATGCATTTTCATATACTGTGGTCCTAAAGTCTGATGACCTACACATTCTAACAACAACACAAACCACAACATCAATAATTCTAATAATAATAACAACCTTTAAACTGTAGCATAAAAGACACAAACATAACAAAATAAAATTTAACAATCAAAACACACACATGACTGCAGCTCTTGAACACATTAGTAAAGGCTGCTTTAATTTAAACCAGTGGTTCTCAAACTGTGGGGCGGGCCCCCCTAGGGGGGCGTGAAGTAACAAAAAGGGGAGCGCGAAGATGTGAAAAAAAGAAAACAAGAATCGAAAATATGAAAAATACATCTATTGAAACCAAAACAAATTAACTTAAACTACATTCTGATACTAGAAAAATAAATATAGAGTTAGATAAATGTCGATAAAAGTTAAGTAGGTATAATAAAATGTGCATCTATGATATATCATTAATTAAAAAAGTGGGTTCCTTTCAAAAAAATGTTAGGGGGGCGTGATTAAAACTATTAAGAAAACTCGGGTCGCAAATACTTAAAGGTTGAGAAACGCTGATTTAAACCATCATCACCACCCAAATGGGCTGACGTTTAGACTTCTGTGTTATTATTATTCTGTTGTTCACCACCATCTAGGAGATGTGCTTGTGGCATCTTAAAGAAGTTCTCTATAGTCCATCTGTCACTGGTAAAAAAAAACCCTGAGGCTGTGCACTGATTGGATAGTTATATTGCATTATTTGCATACATGAGGATACAATTGTGGACAAAGATACTCATTATACTTCAGTTTAATTGCAGTTTATCTGCGGTGGGCTGGCGCCCTGCCCGGGGTTTGTTTCCAGCCTTGCGTCCTGTGTTGGCTGGAATTGGCTCCAGCAGACCCCTGTGACCCTATGTTAGGATATAGCATGTTGGATAATTACTGACTGGCTGTATTTTATGGTTACATTAACTTTGACAATTTATTTTATTAGTTTAAATGACATGCATATGTTATGAAGATACCTCGCAGTAAGGAGACCTGGGTTCGCTTCCTGGGTCCTCTCTGCGTGGAGTTTGCATGTTCTCCCCGTGTCTGCGTGGGTTTACTCCCACAGTCCAAAGACATGCAGGTTAGGTGGATTGGCGATTCTAAATTCTCCCCAGTGTGTGCTTGGTGTGTGGGTGTGTTTGTGTGTGTCCTGCGGTGGGCTGGCGCCCTGCCCAGGATTGGTTCCTGCCTTGTGCCCTGTGTTAGCTGGGTTGGCTCCAGCAGACCCCTGTGACCCTGTGTTCAGATTCAGCGGGTTGGAAAATGGATGGATGGATGTTATGAAGATGCCTTGGTATGATTATAACTAGAGTGGCACCACCATCCCGAGGTGCATTTTTGGCTGGATGTTTCAGAGGCATAATTACAATTGATAATATGATTATGTTTAATATAGTATTTTTTTTTCTTTATAGAAATGACAATGTAATAAATAAACACATAAAGCTTACTAACAATTCAATTCCTACTTGTTTTCTGACATCACACCCCTCAGGTGTGTATTTTTCTGAGACCATCTTGTAGGTGGAGTGCTGGCTGTGAGGCTCAGGATCTGTGCGGGTATCTAGAAGGTTGTTGGTTCAAACCCTGTTACTACCAGAAGGGGTCCTACTCCATCGGGCCCTTGAACAAAGCACTTATCCTAAAAATTGCCCAGATGGGCTGACCCCTTGCTCTGACTCCCAAAAGGTCATGTGAAAAGACAATTTCACTTTGGGCGTTAATGCAGTATACGAACCAAACTCCTCAAGTGTGTATTTTCCTGAGGCCACCTTGTAGGTGGAGTGGTGGCTCTGAGGCTAAGGATCTGCGTGGGTATCTGGAAGGTTGTTGGTTCAAATCCTGTTACTGCCAGAAGGGGTCCCACTCTGTTGGTTCCTTGAGCAAAGCACTTATCCTGAAAATTGCCCAGATGGGCTGACCCTGTGCTCTGACCACAAGAGGTCATATGAAAAGTCAATTTCCTCTTGGGGATTAATACAGAGGTGGCACGGTGACGCAGTAGGTAGCGCTGCTGCTTCACAGTTGGGAGACCTGGGGACCTGGGTTCACTTCCTGGGTCCTCCCTGCGTGGAGTTTGCATGTTCTCCCCGTGTCTGTGTGGGTTTCCGCCCACGGTCCAAAGACATGAAGGTTAGGTGGATTGGCGATTCTAAATTGGCCCTAGTGTGTGCTTGGTGTGTGGGTGTGTTTGTCCTGCGGTGGGTTGGCACCCTGCCTGGGATTGGTTCCTGCCTTGTGCCCTGTGTTGGCTGGGATTGGCTCCAGCAGACCCCTGTGACCCTGTGTTCGGATTCAGCGGGTTGGAAAATGGATGGATGGATGGATTAATACAGTATATGAACCAAACTCCTCAAGTGTGTACTTTTCTAAGACCACCTTGTAGGTGGAGTGGTGGCTCTGAGGCTAAGGATCTGCAGGGGTATCTGGAAGGTTGCCGGTTCAAACCCTGTAACTGCCAGAAGTGATCCTACTCCGTTGGGCCCTTGAGCAAAGCCCTAATCCTCATAGGCAGACCCTGTGCTCTGACCCCCAAAGGTCATGAGAAAAGGCTATCCCCCCCCCATCCCCCCCCCCCCCCCCCCCCCCCCCCCCCCCAAAAAATGAACAGGCATTGCTATAAGTAATGCCTTGCGCCCTGTGCTGGCTGGGATTGGCTCCAGCAGACCCCCGTGACCCTGTGTCAGGATATAGCGGGTTGGAAAATGACTGACATGACTGCTATAAGTAATCAATCACCTTGAGATTCTCAAATTGTAAATTCTCTGTTTTGTATCTAAAGCCTCCTTACTTTTCTGCCCCCAGTCCAGGCTCGTCTCTCTCCTACCTGCAGGTCTGGCAGTGGCGATTCCACGCAAAGCAAAGGCGTTGAGGGGGCTCCATTTACAACTTTGCCTATAGAACAGCATGAACGTTAGAGCCAGCTCGGAGGATGCCCCTTAGCCAGCACTCCTAACACATGTGCTACCGAGCTGAATTTTGGAATACATCAATGAGGGTCTGCCCTCCAGTCCGGAGAAGAGGGGTCACTCTGAATCAGTAAACTTGAACTGGGCCGTCATTCACGGTTCACACATTCTTTACTGGAGAAATATCTTCGGCTTTCTGTGACGGAGTTCTGAGGTGGTCTCAGTTGCTTCCCAGCCTGCACTCAGACTCGCTAAGCAGATTAGAACAGTGATGTTATGGATGCAGGGCTTGTACAAGATGTGACCGTTTCCTTCTGTTTTAACGACTTAAAAGCGCTCCATAAAAGGTTTTTCACAACTTGGGTTCACACAGATGTTGCTTCTCAAAAGAAGTTCTCAGCTCCCTGGTGAAGTTAAAGGCCCCCCCCACCCGATTGTCAACGCTCTGCCTGACCTCATAGATCTATGGAGGTGGTGGTGTGGGTTCTTACCCAGGGACTGGTATCTGATTGGCATCTTGGCAAGTATTGCATTTCATTTTTTCAATGAAATATCCCGCAATGACTTTAGTGACAAAGGATTAAAAGAGAGCGGCGTCTCTCATTCCTGTAACTGCTGTTAATCGAGTAGAAAATGATTACGTGCCAGTTTTCCCCAGTTACCATTTTTAACCCTGCACCCGCTGCTTTTGGCATCAGACAGACTGCAACAGCTGCTGCCTAAAGGCATGCCAGTCTGCAATTACAGGCTGCAGGCTGTGTAGTTTATGCCACTGTGTGCCATTTAATTTGCCTCTAGTGGCACCTTAAAACATGCCAGCATGTTGCCAGCCAGCGACGGTGTGTAGGCATGTGCGGAAGTGCAGTCACCCACTCGATGGCTTGTTGGCCGGCTGTTATTAATCACACATGGCACACTAAACTGCTGCCCCTTCATGTCTGTTTTTTTTTGTGTCATGTCACTCACCAATCTGCCATGACGTCCTTGGTAATGATCTGTCCCATTAATCTGCATGTTTTTGTGTAGGCTGGCACTGTAACCAACTTCAGGGGTGATTCAGTTCATCCATCCATCCATCCATTTTCCAACCCGCTGAATCCGAACCCAGGGTCATGGGGGTCTGCTGGAGCCAATCCCAGCCAACACAGGGCGCAAGGCAGGAACCAATCCCGGGCAACGTGCCAAACCACCGCAGGACACACACACACATACCCACAAACCAAGCATACACTAGGGACAATTTAGGATCGCCAATCCAGCTAACCTGCATGTCTTTGGACTGTGGAAGGAAACCAGAGCGCCCGGAGGAAACCCACGCAGACACGGGGAGAACATGCAAACTCCACGCAGGGAGTGAACCGAGGACTGCGCCACCGTGCTGCCAAATTCAGTTCATCAGTCTTTATTTTATATAGTGCCTTTCAAACCAGGGAAACAATATTAATGTTACTCTTTCTTTTACAGGCTATCCTCATAATCTTTATTTTATATAGCACCTTTCATCATTCCACGTCTCTTAACAAAAACACAAAATTAAGTGTACTGAATTTCTAATCTGGCTCTGGAATGGTTCAGTCCGTTCATTTTTCCTCACCTACTGTGTCCTAGTCGGGGGTCCCTGGAATTGGAGCCTGTCCTGGTAGCTGTAAGTCCAAGGCGGGATTAACTCTTTCAGGGCTGATGTTGACTTTTGTCAATATTCAGGGGTAGAGGATGGTAAATCAGCCATAAACGACAACAAAACTCGCCGTTATGTTTTAGTTCAACTCTCTTTGCTAGAAGGAAAGTTAGCTTTGTTGATTTGACCTCAATTCTCTGTGCATGCGTGAGTAGTGAAGAGCAAACAACCTCTAACATGGCATCGACATCTGACGAGGGACCAAAGCGAATGCACAAAGCAAAACACTCCGTGGACAACATTTTGTGTATTATTATTGCCAAATTGGACTCTGACTTGCCGGACTTCAATTTTGATGCAATTGATCTGAAGATGGAGACTGAAAACTACAGTGAAGTACCGGCTTCAGCTGAGCGGTCCCCAGTTGATCGTGGTGTTGAACCCGCTTGTGTAGCCGATGCACCAACGGCAACGTTCACCTGGGAGGACCGCCACTTATGATGGCAAGAGGTACCAAACAGATTGAGTAGCGCTGCTTTGTGAAGACAGGCCAGGCAGCCGGCCTGCCACGCATTCCTAGCAGCCATCGTGCTGCCCCTACACAACCACCATAGAGGCTGAACAGGACCCGACAGTAGCCACAGCAACAGACATTTTATGTTGACTTACATGTGAAACCTTTGCTTTGTGCGCTTTTCAGAAAACAGAGTTGCCTGCAAAAAATATTCAGCCCTCAAAGAGTTAATACAGGGCAAGTCAATATGATGTTAACACTAATGGTACTGCTATGTATATAATTCGATACAATTTTTGTGGATAATTTATGTGCCACTTATGGCAAAGTATCACAGGTGGCGCAGTGGTAGTGCTGCTGCTTTGCATTAAAGAGATTGTGGGTTCGCTTCCTGGGTTCTCCCTGTGTGGAGAGCACTTTGAGTAGTGAGAAAAGCGCTATATAAATGTACAGAATTTTTATGGTACATGTGTTGAACATGATGGCAAACAGGTTGAGACATTCCTGTAAATCAACTTGCACGTATGAAGTATGTTTTGTATATAAATTGTTTCCGTCATTCAAATGTTAACATCATTTGGACTCACCCCGTATTTATGTTAAATAGCAACTTTCACCTCTGGGAGGACTTGCCCGTCTCTCTTGATTCTTTGTAACTGATTCCTTTAGTATGAGCAGGCCATCCTCAAATCTCTGGAGTGATTTATTAATCAGTTTATTTTTTAAAGTAGTGCTTTACATTATTCCAAGACCTTTCTGTAAGGTTTTTTATGGACTTAGCCGGTCATCCCAACCAATCTCTGTGGTGATTTAGTCCTTAAGTCTTTATTTTACACTAGCTGGCCCCCACAGCTCTGCCCACGTAGTAGTGAGGCAGGACAAAATCTAAAAATCAATAAAAACAAATGTAATTCTTTCCAAGTGGAAGGTAGGTGCGCTCTAATGTCAAACGTTACCACTGTATCTGATCGTGTTCAGCTCTGATGGGAGAGCGTCCCCCATGTGCGGAGAAAAGCACATGGCTGTGATATCTCTACCAATCAACAGCTACCCTCTAAAACACACGGAGCTCTGATCTCTCTTTCTCAAAAACGTCAAACGTTACTCCTTAACAATCTCTAGATGATAATGTCTGCTGAACAAACAGGTATCGTTAGCTATGCGGTGCCCAGGTGCGTTCCAACAAGTGGCGAGAGGTAGAGCGACTCGAACGGAGGCTGGCGCATGAGTGAGCACATAAATCAGTGCCGCCAACAGAACTATAATGCTTAGTGTGATGAGGGAAGTCGCAAAATCAACCGGAATGTTCAAGCAAATTCTAGAAAACAACCCGATGTAAATCCGTTAAGTAGTTCTCTCGTGAAAAGTGGACAGACAGACAGACCGATGTTAGATTTTATATATATATATATATATATATATATATATATATATATATATATATATATATATATATATATATATATATATATATATAAAGAGAGAGAGAGAGAGAGAGAGAGAGAGAGAGAGAGATAGATAGATAGATAGATACAGAGATTAGGTTATGAATATTCAAAAAGGCGTTTTTTAACGTGGCCAGAGGTAGAGCGGCTCTAAAGGATTCTGGCGCCTGAGTGAGGAGGGCCCCACCCCCTCCCAACTCCTGAGGTCCCGCCTCCTGACCCCTCGGCCGCAGTCTGTCTCTCGGATTCGTGCGAATAAATCAATGCCGCAACCAAACTATAATACGCGCAATGAGAGAAGTCGCAAAATCAACCGGAATGTTCAAGCAAATTCTAGAAAACAACCCGATGTAAATCCGTTAAGTAGTTCTCTCGTGAAAAGTGGACAGACAGACAGACAGATGTTAGATTTTATATATATATATATATATATATAGAAATAAACCCAATCTAAATCCGTTCAGTAGTCCATCCATCCATTATCCAACCTGCTATATCTTAATACAGGGTCACGGGGGTCTGCTGGAGCCAATTCCAGCCAACACAGGGCACAAGGCAGGAAACAAACCCCGGGCAGGGCGCCAGCCCACTGCACACACTAGGAACAATTTAGAATCACCAGTGCACCTAACTTGCATGTCTTTGGACTGTAGGAGGAAACTGGAGCACCCGGAGGAAACTCACACAGACAACATGCAAACTTCACGCAGGGAGGACCTGAGAAGCGAACCCAGGTCTCCTAACTGCAAGGCAGCAGCGCTACCCACTGCGCCACCTTGCCAACCCCCGTTAAGTAGTTCTCTTGTGAAAAGCGGACAAACATACAGACACACAGACAGACATTGGATTATATATATAGAGAGAGATATAGATAGCAGCTTTACCAATCATCAAGACACATTTCTCTAATTCTTTAATTATTAGCAGATCATCATCATTAATGTCTAGAGAGATCTTTATTTTATACACTGATTAGCCAGAACATTAAAACCACCTGTCTCATACTGTGTAGGTCCCCCTTCTTCCAACAACACAGCTCTGACCCTCAAAGGCATGGACTCCACAAGAACCTGCAAAGGTGTCCTGTGCTATCTGCACCAAGATGTTAGCAGCAGATCCTTTAAGTCAGGCCTGGAGTGCCGCAGTGGCTACAGGTTTTCATTCTAACCCTTTTCCTAATCAGTGACCAGTTTTCACTGCTAATTAACTTTTCCCCCATCACTTTAATAGCCCTGTTGGAAGAGTTCAGCCCTCTGAATTGATTCCTTTCTTCATTAAATGACAGCCAAGCAGAAATGAGATGTGAAAAGAGCTAACAGATGACCAGCTAAACTGGGGCTTCAAACTCCAACCAATTTCACTCCAATCACTTTCTTAATGAGAAGCCAGTTCTTACTGTTAATGAAACCTGTTATTTAATTCCACGGCTTGTTGCTGCTCTCATTCTGCCACAGCACACATTTAGAAAACTGTTGTTTTTCTGTTCTGTTCAAAATGTTTTGGTGACCTGAGAGATCAACCTTACCAAGACCATCACCTCTCTTTAATTTCAGATATTGTGTGATGGGCACAGGGGAGCTGGTCATGTGGTGGCTTGTTTTGTGTCTCATTATTGTTTGTCTGCTGATTAAAGAAAAAGAAACAACTATGGGGCCTGAGTCAAGTAAACTCTTTCAGGGCGGATGTTGACTTTTGTCAGCAGGAGAGGTTGACAGTGGTAATCAACTGTAAATGGTGGCAAAACCGCCATTATATTTTAGTTGGATTCTCTTTGCTAGAAGGTAAGTTAGCTTCATTGGTTTGACTGAGATTCCCTGCGCTTACATGAGTAGCGAGGCACAAACATTTGTGAATTTCCCCTTGGGATTAATAAAGTATCTATCTATCTATCTATCTATCTATCTATCTATCTATCTATCTATCTATCTATCTATCTATCTATCTATCTATCTATCTATCTATCTATCTATCTATCTATCTATCAAACAATAGCAAAAATGATCTCGACATCTGGCAAGAGATCAAAGTGAATGCATAAAGCAAAATACTCCGTGGACAACGTTCTGCATATTAATCGTTGAATTGGACTCTGACTTGTTGGACTCCGATTTTGATGGAAAATGAATGCGAGGTACCAGCATCAGCTGACGGCGGTGCTGTACAGGTTTGTGAAGCTGATGCACATACGGCAACGTTCACCCGGGAGGACCACCATTTACATTGACAAGAAGTACAAACCAGATTGTGAAGCACCGAGACCGCCACTGCCGTCCCCACCCCTGCAAACCCCTGCTGCTCATTCCTGGCGGCCACAGCACACAGCGACAGATGCTTTATGTTGATTTCTGTGTGAAACTATTGTTTTCTGTTTTTTGCAAAAAAATATTCAGCCCTCAAAGAGTTAATTAAAAGAAGTAATCAGCAGCAAAATCTAGTCACTAATTAAGAAGATGGTAAGAATGAAAACCTGCAGCCACTGCGGCACTCGAGGCCTGGAGTTCGTCACCCCTGCTTTAAGACCTGTAAGTTGTAAGGTGGGGCCTCCATGGATCACACTTGTGTTTCCAGCACAGCCTACAGATCCTCAATCAGATTGAGATCTGGGGAGTTTAGAGGCCAAGTCAACACCTTGAACTCTCTGTCATGTACCTCAAACCATTCCTGGGTGCAGTTTCTTGCTGAAGGAGGCCACTGTCATCAGGAAATACCATTGCCATAAAGGGGTTTACGCAGTCTGCAAGGTAGGAGGAAAGTTTTAAAGCAATGTCCATGCGAATGTCAGAACCAAAGGTTTCCAAATAGAACATGGCCCAGAGCATCACACTGCCTCTGCCGGCTCCCTTTCCTCCCTTTGTGCATCCTGCTGCCATTTCTTCCCCAGGTAAATGAAGCCTTCCACATGATCTAAAAGAAAACGTGATTCATCTGACCAGGCCACCTTCTTCTTCTGACGCTTGCATGCCCTTTGTAAGAGGTTTGGGTGGTGATCAGGGATTTTCAGTGGCCTTCACTCCAGAATCCTAATGATCAACCCCTTAGCTTATCATTAATTAGTCACATTTAAATTCTAATTGGTCATTCGAAAAACCTTAGTAGTTGTGTTAGCACAGTTGAAACCTGTTATTACGTTCAGTACAGCAAGAAAATTAGCATTCTTAATGTTCAGTTCTGGATTAAAAAATGGACAAAATGAAACACAGCTGGCGGCAGGGTGGCGCAGTGTTAGCGCTGCTGCCTCGCAGTAAGGAGACCTGGGTTCACTTCTCGGGTCTTCCCTGCGTGGAGTTTGCGTGTTCTCCCTGTGTCTGCATAGGTTTCTTTCCACAGTCCAAAGACATGCAGGTTAGGTGGATTGGTGATCCTAAATTGGCCCTAGTGTGTGCTTGGTGTGTGTGTGTGTGTCCTGCGGTGGGTTGGCACCCTGCCCGGGATTGGTTCCTGCCTTGTGCCCTGTGTTGGCTGGGATTGGCTCCAGTAGACCCACATGACCCTGTGTTCGGATTCAGCGGGTTGGAAAATGGATGGATGAAACACAGCTTATTTAGTGCAAAAAAAAAAATGTAAACATGAAACATAAAATATTAAAAATGATAAAAAATAATAAAAAATTAGGTGGCCTGATGAAGGATTTGAAACGGAATCCTCATACTTTGAAGTGCACTTTAAATCAGAGGAAAAATCAAAATCCAAGTGTTTTCTTAATTCTTACATGCACATTCAGTTGAGGTAAAATTTGAAACTTCTGGAGGAAATATTAAAAGACTTATAATAAAAATAATAATAATAACTAGGGGGCTCCGCCCTCTACTCACCTCACTTGCCAACCTCCGGGCTTGGGCACCCAGCGCCCGCTATCTTGTGGCTTAGCCGTTTGATGGGCGACGGGCCGCTCCTCCGTTATAAAAAGCGGTTCTATTTAAAGTGATGCTATATAGAAGAGTATGAGGGGCGCGGGAGGAAGACAGTTTGGTCCTTAGTTATTATAGTCCAGTAACAGCGGACGTGTAGTGAATCCACTTGACTTGAGCATTTCTAGTTTTCATCCTCTTTCTTTCTCTGTACGTTTAACATTCATTTGCTCAGAGGCTGATGCGCTTGCTGCTTCCTGAGCAGCTCTTCTTTTCTCCAACCTAGCCGCTCACTTCTTCTCTTCTTCCATCGGCATCTTTTCGCGTTAAAACTGATTAAGTCAGTGTTTGTGTGCCAGTTACTTAGTAGGTTTTCCTTGATTTTTCACTTAAGCTGGCACTTAAGTCTTCAATCTGCCTCAAGAATGATTTAAGACAGGGGTAGGCAACGTCGGTCCTGGAGTGCCACAGTATGTGCAGGTTTTTGTTCCAACCCAGTTCCTTAACGAGAACTCAATTATTGCTGATGAAGCACATATTGCTTAAGTGACATTTTAATGCTTCATTTTAGTGGTCTCGCTTGTTAAGGTTCTCCAACCTTAATTGCTTATTTCAATCTTAAACTGCTGCATTCAGTGTTTTAATTGCTCCTTATTAGCAATAAGATGTAAAAGACAAAGCAGCCAGCAGTTCTCCAGCTAGCTTTTTTCCAATTACATCTGTGTGTGTTCATCATGCACTGTTTGATTTAATAAAACACTTAATAGAAAAATGTGACAGACTGAAAATGATCTGTTTTAGGCTTCAAATCATTTGGATGATATCCTTGGAAAGGAAAAAAATCTACGATATAAAAGCCTTACATTGCACAGACTAACAAGCCATAAAATTAAATAAGGTCTGAGATTGGCAATGATTGGTTTCTAATAAAGCAATTGGGTTGAATGAAAACCTGTAGCCACTGCGGCTCACCAGGACCGACATTGCCTACCCCTGTTTTACATCTTATTGCTAATAAGGAGCAATTAAAACACTGAATGCAGCAGTTTAAGATTGAAATAAGCAATTAAGGTTGGAGAACCTTAACAAGCGAGACCACTAAAATGAAGCATTAAAATGTCACTTAAGCAATATGTGCTTCATCAGCAATAATTGAGTTCTCGTTAAGGAACTGGGTTGGAACAAAAACCTGCACATACTGTGGCACTCCAGGACCGACGTTGCCTATCCCTGTTTTAAGATATGAAGAGGTAAGGGAAGTGACTGCGAAGGTGGTAGGGAATGAGAACGGCGCCTGTACACATGTGCTGCACAGCCGTCCTGCTGGCCACTCTCTAGTCTAGAGTTGATTCTACAATAAAATACAAATAAAAAGATGAATAACCCTGGAGGTCAATCATCACCCGAAAGCGGATAGTAGACGTCACGTAGTATATGTGTACCAAATTTCAGGATAATCGGTCAAACGGTTTGCAAGCTTCAGGTGATTTAAAATCCGGGACAGACAAACGGACATTCACGGTAGCGTATTATATATAAAGATAGGAAATCAGTTACTTGAGTATTTCACTACAACTGTCTAATTTAAAAACAAATGAATAATACACGTAGTAAAAAGTAAAACGTAATAAAACACAATAAAAAGTAAATATAAAGTTAAATTACATTAACCCCTCGTCAAAAACAATATTATGAATTACTTTATCCTCTAACTTTGCATTCTATAAACGTTGCTTTTTTGCATTTCTGTTATCATACTGTTCGGAATATTTTTCCCTTTTACGTTTATTGAACGATTCTCTTTGTTCTTGGTTTTTTATTATATTCAGCTCTTTTATGTTCATTTTCTTTTTTTCGAAAATCATTATCAGCTCTCGCGATCTAAACTTCGTCGTTCTTGAACAGATAATTTGCTTTTCCGCCTTGCCATTACAGCCGACTGCGTTGAATTGTGAGTTAGCACTGTGATTATCACGGGTTGGGACGGAGAGAGGATGCGCGCAGTAGGAGTAACGATTGGGCGAGCGGTATGAAAGGGCGTGGTCAAGGCTGAATAACACGCTCCAACGGAAAACTTTTTAAATGTAATTGAGAGATAATAAAACAAGTTCAGCATTGGGGCATAGCTCACAGAAATGTTTTGTTTTAGGTAGGTGAAATCTGAAACTACTGAAAGAAATGTGAATAAACTAACAATAATAATAGTAATAAGAATAAAGTTAGTGCAGCATGATGGCGTAGGGGTAAGTTCACTACGGTTTGTTTTTGTCAGCATTCTTTTTTTGCTATAAAAAAGAGGTCACAATGGTGCAGTGGTTGGTTAGTGCCGCTTCCTCTCCAGTAATCTGGGTTTGATTTTTACATTCAGGCCTTTTCTTTTTGGAGTTTGCATGGTCTCCTTGTGTCTGTGCTTGTTTCGCCTCTTTTCCATCAACTCATTGATATCCAGGTTACGTTAATCGGTGCCTGTAAACCAACCTCGAGTGGGAAAGTGTGCGTGTGTGCGTGCAAATCCCAACCTTGCTGATGCCCCTTTCGACCATTGCTGCTGGGATAGGCTCTGGCCAATCACAACTGTAAATGAAATTAAATAGCCTAGAGAATGTATGTGTATGGTATGTATAATAAAGAGAGGGCGTGAGGTCCACACTTTGACGTCTTTCGGCACTAGTGCGCCCACCCCCCAGCCCTCATAAACCACATTCTTTTTCTCCACATCTAATTACAAGGCTTCAGTGTTTTTTGCAAATTACAGATTTTCCGCACTTTTGTTTTCATTACGTGTGTGACATGTAAACAGGCTAAAAATGGATGTGTAGTCTGGGAGCACTGGATTAGAAGCCTTGGTGTCGCTCCTGCCTTTGAAGCCTTCCATGATAATGAGCATTTTCTGGGAACTACAAACCAGCTGTTGGTGAACATCTTGCTGGCATTTTGTAGACAGATGTGTTTGGACGTCCAGCTGTCACTAAACCATGAATCAGAAGCTGTCTCCCATTGTTCAGTGATAATTTCTTTTGTCATGCTGGATAAGAGCATTTTGATACACTTCATTAAGTGAAAGTATTACAGACTCGTGCAGCACTCACCGTGATGGGCAGCTCTGTGGTTAAGGGATTGCCAGGAAGAAATGGGTAGCAAACAACAGTGACACAGCATAACACACATAAATGAAATAAAATTAAATATACAGAGAGAGAAGAATGATGGCACAGTGGTCACACTGCTGCCTCACAACACCTGCCAGGTGCTCCCCTGTGTGGAATTTGCATGTTTTCCCCGTGTCTGTGTGGCTTTTCTATGGGTGCTCCTGTTTCATCCAACAGTCCAAGGACATGCAGGTTAGGTGGACTAACGGTGCTACATTATGTCTGTGAGAGTGGCTGTGTGCTTTCACCCTGACATGGACTGGCACCCAATCCAGAGATTGTTTCTGCCTTGTTCCCTAAGCCTGCTGGGATAGGTTCCAGCTGCCCAGTGACACTTTTCAGGCTAAGAGGATGGGTGGATGGATTTACTGTATGTAGGGACAGTTAAATTTAATATATACAGTATATACTGTATGTGTGTGTGTATGTACAGTATACCCCTTTTGTAAACATCATTTTGTCATTTGTCATTTCAACAGATGCCACATCACAAACATGTGTGGTAATAAAATGCATTATTGCAAATGTTTTTGCTGCACCATCTGTTGGAATGAAAAATGGAAAGCATATGTCTCTGCTCTATGCCATTTGGTATAGAATTCGTAAAATGAATGTTAATCTATGTGATGCACCATCTACTGGAATGACAGAGACTTAAGAGACTTAGCAATCAGATGGACACACAGATAGACATCTTTTTTATTAAAGTGGATTCATTGATAGATATATACAGTGGAAACTGGCCTGGACACAGACAGATGGACACCGATGGTTCACCCAACACACGTTTATTATATATTATTTACAGAATAAAGTGCCACATACAACCCCAAAACTCCCCCAAATTCCAGGCCTCACAATGCCTCTCTTTCTCTGGTCCACCTCCACTCCTCTCCTCCCAAGCTCCATCTCCCGACTCCAGCCCTCGAATGGAGGGAGGTGGTCCCTTTTATACACACGTGGACGTGCTCCAGGTGCCTCCCAATGATCTTCCACCGGCACTCCCAAATGTGGCGAAAGTACCGGCTGCACACCCGGAAGTACTCCGGGTGTCCCTGGTCTTCTTCCCCCCAGCACTTCCGCCACACTCCTCAGGCATTGGAGCTCCCCCTGGCGGTGACCACGGGCCCCTATAGAGGAGCTTCTAAGCTCTGTTCCCGTGGTCCCCAAAGCCACCAGGGCGGTTGCCCCCTCGTGGTCTGGAGGAGGCGTAAGCCCTCTTCCAGTCCTCCTGGGCATCCCAGCTGGGTACCACCCCCAGCCACTCACCACAAAATATATATATATTGTAGCAGAGGCGCTATATAGGCCCCTGTCCCAACACAGATGGACACAGAGGCATGTATAAAATAAACACAAATTTTATTTTTCTTCACCCGTGGGCGCACGTCTTCACCGTGACCCACAGGCAATACACAGTCCATAAAGCACTTAACAAACACAATCCTTTCTCCTTTACCACCACTCCTCCTCAGGCTTAGTCCTCCTCCTCCCGACTCTGGCTCTCGAGTGGTGGTGGCTGGCCCCTTTTATAGCCCACCCGGAAGTGTTCCAGGTGTTTGACCACCTGGTCCCAATTGCACCTCCGGGTGGGGCTGAAGACTTGTTCAGCCCGGTTGTTGAATCTAGACAGCCCCCCCTAGCAGCCATCCCAGGCCCCAACCAGGCTGTGGAGGACTCTATCTCCCGTGGAGCCCTGAAGGAGGTTGGGGAATCACTGTCGGCCAGGGAGGCTGCCACCAAGCGTCACGGGGGAGGTATTGAGCTGCCCATGGTTGCTCCCCCGGAAATTAAGCAGCAGGAGCGTCCCGGCCAGGCATGGGACCCGGCCGCTCGTAACTATATATATATATATATATATATATATATACTCGTCTCTTTATATATTCATATACCATCTTTTAAACCTGCTTTATCCTGAGTAGGGTCATTGGGAAGCTAGTGCATGTCCCAGAAGACTTAGAGCACAAGGAAGGAACAATCTCTGGACTGGGTTCCAGTCCATTTCAGTGTGAACACATACACATACACACACACACTAATAGGTGCAATTGATCAACACCAGTTCACCTAACTCACATGTCATTGGACTGAAGTATCAAACTTGAGCACTCAGAGTAAAGCCTTGGAGACACGGGGAGAACATGCATATGTCTCTGTTATAATAATAATAATAATAATAATAATATACCATTTGGTGTGGCATTCATAAAAGCAGAGCTGATCTTTTCTTGATTTTTTTTTTCATAATAAAGTTTAATCTTTTCTTGACTCAAATACCATAATATTTTATGTTAATCTATCTGTGCTACCCATCTAAGATGGGTTGAAATCTACAGTAAGTAATCAATATGCTCTCATCACTGACATTTGCAGTGCACCATCTATTGGATTGTACCTTGTAATGCATGTAATAAAATGCATTGTATTTGTCATTCCAACAGTAATAGTAATAAAATTCATTTGTGTGCCATCTGTTGGAATGATAAATACAATGCATACGTCTCTGTCATATGCCATTGGGTATGGGATTTGTAAAAGCAATGTTAATGCTTGTGATGTGCCATCTGTTGGAATGGTGAGACATAGCAAATGGATGGACACACAGATACACAGACACATGTTCTTTTATTAAGAACCCCTGTGTATTCTGGTGAGTGGACAACCCCCCAAATGGCAGGACCAAAATAGCACCACTTCTGAGGGACCTTCCTCCACTTTTATTTTCTTGTGGAGGCCATGGATTCCCTCAGAGTGTCCTTGAACTTTGCAGAGTGTGGTATTTTAGGTATTGTTTTCATCCCTGTGTAGCTGGAAAAGATAAGTGACTTACTGAGGGTCACAAGGCAACTGGCAGGGACTTAACCCCTTAGCTCTGAGGTGTAAAATCAGATTTCTGGAGAGGATTTACGATGGAGAGTATTCTCGCTATTTATTATGTGCAGTTTCTGTACAGTAAGGTTAAGACACATGGCACGTCTCAGGCAGGGGCTGAACCGGCCAGTCTGGTGACGTGAACTTTACTGCCTGTAGTCTTATTACACCTCAGTGCTTGGCAGTTACAGTTCACTTTCAGTTCAGTTTCTTTTTACAGCTTATTGGCTCAAAGCCCTTTACTGAATGTCAAAATGAATGTCTGTCATCTGTTACAGCTGCACACTCCCTTTTAAGTGCCATTTCAAGCAGGACTGAAGATTTTCACGTGTTAAACAACTATTAACTTGTTTCACAAAATTTAAAGAACTTTATTACATGGCTTAAACTGATGATTCCTACGTACTTTACAAGTGACACTAACCTGATAACCTTTCTGAACGTAATGTAAGAGCAGTCAGAAAGCTGTCTCTCCACGTCCCGCTCGGCAGTAATAAGTCGACTCGGCCCAACCTTTAGAGTTAAAGCTCGTTGCAGGACATACTAATGGAGCACCTACTTATTGCATTCAAAGGGCTGATTAATCAAATAATACTTCATGTTCCTATATATTGTAACGTTCACAATTAAACTAACCCTTTATATTAATAATAATAATAATAATGAGATCGATTCTTTACATTTATATGGGCTTTTCTCACTACTCAACATGCTTTTCCTAGTGAGTGGGCATCCACTAATGTGTAGCACCCACCTGGATGATGCGACGACAGCCATTTTTACACCAGTAGCTGATGAAGTGATGAGAGAGCGAGACAGTCAATTAGAGACTGGGGATAATTAGGGGGCCAGAATGACTAGGCTGTGGTGGGCAATTTAGCCAGGACATTGGGATACACCCTACTCTTTTGGAAGGAACGTTTATCACCACAGAGAGACAGGATCTTGGTTTTATGTCTCATCTGAAAGACGGCACCATTTTTACAGCACAGCGTCCCCGTCACTGCACTGGCATTGGGGTCCACACACACACCACACAGGGTAAGCGCCCCCTGTTGCCCTCACCAGCACCTCTTCCAGCAGAAAAGCCAGAAGTCTGTATGACCATCAGCATCAAGTGACTCCGTGAGAACCCTAACTACAAAGAGGACTATTTCATTTATGTTAGGTAGAATGCCCAGAGGGGACTGGGTGGTCTCGTGGCCTTGAACCCCTACAGATTTTATTTTTTTCTCCAGCTTTCTGGAGTTTTTTTTGTTTTTTCTGTCCACCCTGGCCATCGGACCTTACTCCTTTCCTATGTTAACTAATGTTGTCTTATTTTAATTTCTTATTTTGTCTTTTATTTTTCTTTTCTTCATTATGTAAAGCACTTTGAGCTACTTTTTGTATGAAAATGTGCTATATTAAATAAATGTTGTTGTTGTTGTTGTTGTTAGCTTCAGGTGGATGACATCTTCTGAACTGCATGTGGTATGGCTGCTGACCATACGATTTTTATTCTACAATATACACTATTTACAATTCATTTAATAATATAATCAATACATATCTTCACACAAATGGCTCTTACATTTATCATCCATCCATCCTTCCATCCATTATCCAACCCACTATATCCCAACTACGGGGTCACGGGGGTCTGCTGGAGCCAATCCCAGCCAACACAGGGCGCAAGGCAGGAAACAAACCCCGGGCAGGGCGCCAGCCCACCGCAGTTATCATAGAAACCATAAATAAAACATTCTAATGGCCAGACTGTCACCAAGCAAAGGAACAGTTACACCCTCCAGTGATGGTTGATTTGGGGTACCACAATCCTTCGAAGGGTGAACAATTCTGCCTCTCCTCCCTGGTCAGCTTAATAAGGCTTTGGTACCTGCAAATAGACTGGGCATGTAATTACGGCTGTAGCTGGAAGTGGTCAGTGTGTAGGGACACCACTTCTGCCATGAGGTGCCATTCTATCTCGTTGGCACTTACGGGCCAGTGATTGAAACGATGCTGAAACTTTCATAAGGCCAAAAATAGAATGAGATGGTAATGGGTTACTCGATAGGAGATTAATGTGCTGCCAGAATTCAGCTGTGCCAATGTGACGGGCCAAGATGTATGCCCTATAAATAAAGACTGTCATTCTGATTGATTGAATGCTCGGTGTCTTGTAAGGACAGCGTCCCTGACACCCTGCACCAGGTACTGAGGCAGGAAGGAGGGATAGAGAGATGAGGAGCTAGCAAAGAATATCCAAGACGTCTGTGTCAGCAGCATGGCACCTGTGGTCACTTGCTTTGCAATAATTCTCGTCTTGAGGAATTGGGTGAGAGTGCAGAGTGGGTGCCAAGGTGTGACTTAGAAAGGATCCATTACAAACTGCTGTACCAGTCCAGAGCCAAAGTTTAACTACAGCCAATTTGCATGTTATGGCCTTTGCCCCTCCCATGAAGGTTACTAGGCAACTAGAGATCTGGACACAAAGAGGAGGACTAGGAATGGAGCACAAGCCTCATGCTGACATCTGGTTAAGATGAAGACAGAGGTCAGGCAGCACAGAAACGTTTGTGGAAGTCTATTGTAAGAGAAAGATAAGACCATGATAAAGATTTGGGGTACCACCCTGGTAACCCCGTAAAACGGAATGACTGGAAACTAAAGAAAACACACAATTGCAGAGATGTCTTCACAGGTGCAAGTTCATAACAGGCTGATCTTCAGGTTTCAAGTCCTCCCAGCAGGAAGAGGCGGGTCCAGGTGGATGAACACAGGAAGTGACATCAATGCCATTATAGCCATCAATCATCCAGTCTGCAGAATGAGGAAGAGGAAAGGCATTAGGACACAGTGCCAACCCCTGGAGTGGCAGGGGGGGAATTGGAATCACTAGAGCCCTTACGCTGTTCACCTCTGTGCCCAAGCAGGACACTATATAAATACAATTTGTTACATCCTATGTCTGTCTTTGGAATTTTTTAACTTTGTTTGATGTATCCATTTTGCACAGCAAGGACCTCATTTTAAATCGTAGATCGCACCTTGTCTGTGGTGTTTGTTTGCCAATCATGTAAGAAATTGTCACGAAGTTTTGCATGTAGGTTTGCCATTGGTCCAACCTAAAATACAGGGTGGCCCATGAAGAAGTGGCCCGCCTCCACCGAGACGACTTCCGTCTCGTCTGCCAGCGGATAGGTAGCTGTGGTCGTGTCTGAAACGGGCACAGAGATGTATTGACGCACAAGGAGATCACTTTCAGAATCTTCTGTAAATGTGAGTACCAAATTTGATTATTTTTCTCTTCACCACGTAATGCAGTCGTCTCGGTGGTGGCGGGCCACCCTGTATAAGAGAGATGGCAGTTGAAAACTTTTTTCGGAGGTCTATAATGGACAGCAACCCTAAAACTGTACATTATTCTAAAATGGCTTCGACTTTCTTAGCTTTCCTTAGCGTCCTTAGCTATTCCCATTTGTGCGTGGGGTCACTATTTTTTTTTTTGACTAGACTTCTCCAGTAGAAGTTTTGAGGTGATTTTCACAGTCGGATGCCTTTCCTGATGCCAATACTCCCCATTTATCCAGGCTCAAAATGGCTGCTCTTATTGAAAAGGAATATCTGTGGCAGATCAGCCCGGACACAGACAGTGACGCAGACTCACAAGTCCCAAAAGCACACACGTTTATTTCTCTTCAAGGCTTTACAGCACCACAGTGCACAGATCACCCACAATAGCTCAGTCCTTATCCTTTTTCTCTCTCTTTCTTCTCTCTTCTCTGCCACCATCACTCCTCCACTTGCAAGCTCTGTCCACCACCTCCCGACTCTGGCTCTCCGAATGGAGTGAGGCGGCCCCTTTTCTGTCACACCTGCTCCATGACACTCTTCCGGCAGCACTTCCAGAAGTGCTGCAGTCCAGGGCACCGGGATGCCCCCACAGGGTTGAGCCTCCAAGCTCGGCTCCCACGGCCCCAACGCCAACCAAGGCAGCTGCCCTCTCATGTCCCGGAGGTGATATTGCTTCTCTCTGGGTCCTTCCACGCTCCAGGTGTCCCGGCTAGGCAAGGTTCCCAGCTGTCCGTATAGTAAATCTAAGCCATGATTAAAGTCCAGGCTACATGGTGTTTCAAAAAGGATGGTGAGAAAGGTGTAACGTCAAAATGGCCGAATCAAAGTTCATGACTGTTGATACAACTTATAGTTTCAACTTCAGTGCCTTTCAAAAGTTCCATTGATAAATGGGGTTCTAAAGTGGGGGTCATAAATAACCAATGGCCTATTGCAAGTATTATGAAAGTGTAGGACTAAGAGAAGGAGAAAGAGAGGTGAACTGACATTGTTCAGTGTCAAGTATGGCAATCACAAAACAGATTACAGTGTGCTACTTGTAGCTTTGTGATATACTGTAGTTTTACATTTAACTATAACAAACATGGCACTTTGATTTGTATAGTAAGCACAGAGAGAACAGTGAAACAGGCATCATCATGTATAGTGCCTTTCATCAAAAACAATATGCCAAGCTGCTTCTTTAAACCAATGCAGGAACAGTTAAAGGTCAGCTGTCATTCCAGGCATTCAAAGAGGATCTGCTTCATTTCGTGCCAATGTCTCATTTTTATTTCTGCTTTACTCCGGCCTCCTCTTTAGTCTCGAGCCTTTTAAGACTGCCTCACAAAATAATTAGATCAACTGTATTAAGTGTGAGCGTGCAGCTCTTGAAGACTGAAATTTGACTCATGAGAGTTAAAAAGAGCCTCCTCAGGAGGGAATTACGGTAAGCCTGGCGTCTGCTGGTGTTCTGCAAGTGACTTTACCGTAATGACACACGCCCTTTGCTTTGTCTCTGTTCTTGTGGAATACTAAGATCAGAAGGACGTCCTTTACTGTATATATATATATATATATATATACCTGTATATATAAAAGAAATATATACTGTATATACAGTTTATACAGTTAGGCCCATAAGTATTCCCACAATGGATTTAAAATAAAGCCATCATTATGTGACTGAAGTATAGACTTTCTGCTTTAATTCAAATGGTTTAACAAAAATATCATATGACCCATTTAGGAATGATAGCCATTTTTTTTTGCATAGCCCCCCGCAACATTTTCCTGGGCTGAAAAGTATTGGGACATTTGACTGACAGGCTGTTCTGTAGCCAGTCCCCACATTATTTCATTAACTATTAAGTAGGCCTGGTGTTGATTCCAAGGGTGGAAGCTGTCACTGTGAATTCTCAATATGAGGTCCAAAGAGCTGTCCATGCAAGTAAAACCAGGCCATCATTAGGCTGAGAATGCAGATGAAACCATTTAGAGAGGAAGCAGAAACACCAGGAGTGGTCAAGTCAACCATTTGGTGCATTCTTAAAAAGAAGGAATGCACTGGTGAGCTGAGCAGCACTGGAAAAACTGGGAAACCACAGAAGACAACTGTGCTAGATGATTGCAGAATCCTGTGCTTGGTGAAGAAAAACCCCTTCACAACATTTAGCTAAACCAAGAACACTCTCCAGAGGTAGACCTATCATTGCCAAAGTCTATAATCAAGGGAAGACTCAGAATCAGAATATCTTTATTGTCATTGTAACAAATACAACGAAATTAGGTGCAGTCCCTGCGGTGTCAAAATATAAATAAAATATAATTAAAAAAAGGATAAAAAGACATAAGGTAGAACACAAACATTCAACATAAGACCTTAATTGCACATGAACACTATTGCACAAGATGTCATCTATTGCACTGCTGCATTGGAGGTGATTAGGTGGCATTCAGTGCCCTAACAGCAACAGGGTAGAAACTGCTATTCAGTCTCTTAGTCTTTGTTTTGATGCTTTTATATCTTCTGCCTGATGGCAACAGTTGGAACACATCATGAGCGGGGTGTGAGGAGTCTTTCAAGATGTCTTCTACTTTCCTGAGGCAGCAAGAGCTGTGCAGTTCATCCAAAGAGGGTAAAGAACAACTGATGATCTGCTGGGCAGTCTTTACCATCCGCTGAAGCGCTGTTGTGCAACTGGAAAACTCCACACAGAGGCAGTAGCACAGGATTCTCTCGATAGAGCAGCGATAGAAGGACACCAGCAGTTTTTGGGGGATGTTATTTTTCCTGAGGACTCTCAGGAAATAAAGTCTCTGCTGAGCCTTTTTTGCCAGCTCAGCTGTGTTCACACCCCAGGACAGGTCTTCCATGATGTGGACTCCCAGGAAGCGGAAGTCTGACACCCTCTCCGCTGAAGCTGCTCCTCTGTCTGGAGATGACATTGTTTAGTGGATGCAGTGGATTCTCCATAATTGATAGGAGTCTGCTCAGCGCCCGTCGCTCTGTCACAGATGTCAAACTGTCCAGCTCCATGCCTACAATAGAGCCTGCCTTCTTCACCAATTTGTCCAGGCGTGAGCCATCCCTCTTCTTTATGCTGCCTCCCCAGCAAACCACTGCGTAGAAGAGGGCGCTCATCCAACAGTCTGATAGAACATCTGCAGCATCTTATTGCAGATGTTGAAGGACGCCAGCCTTCTAAGGAAGTTTAGTCGGCTCTGTTCTTTCTTACACAGAGCATCAGTATTGGCAGTCCAGTCCAATTTATCATCCAGCTGCACTGCCACAGACTATGGAGAAGATAAGGAACAGGTCATGATATGAAGCATACCACATCATCTGTGAAACATGGTAGAGGCAGTGTTATGGCATGATCATACGTCCTGCCAATGGAAGTGGGTCACTAGTGTGTATTGATGATATGACTGCTGGATGAAGTAATAGGATAAATTCTGAAAGGTACAGGGCGCTATACTGTCTGCTCAGTTTCAGACATATGCTGCACAACTGATAGGAGGATGCTACACAATACAGATGGACAATGATCCAAAACATACTGCGAAAGCAAACCAAGTGCTTTTCAGCACAAAGAAGTGGAATATTCTTCAATGGTTAAGTCAATCAACTGACCTCAACCAATTTGGACATGCATTTCACTTACTAAAGGCAAAAGTTATGGCAGAAAGTCCAACAATCAAGCAGCACCTGAACAGAACTTGACTAAAGGCCTAGCAAAGCCTCATTAGGGAGGTAATCCAGCACTTGGTGATGTTCAGGCATTCATTGACTGCAAAGGATTTTCAACCAAATATTGAAAATGATCATTATATTCATGATTATGTTTAAAAACTTTTGAGCCCCTGAAAATGGGGGACCATGTATAAAAATGGCTGTTGTAATAGATAGCCCTTGCCACAGACAGACACGGCACCAAAGTTCATAAACACACGGGTTTATTATACACTATATACAATGGGTTCCACACACTCACAACTTCTCAGTCCTTTAATTCTCTCTTCGGTCGCCTCCACTTCTCCCTCGCAAGCTCCATCTTCCTCCTCCCGACTCCGGCTCCTCGAAGGAAATGAGGCGGCCCCTTTTATCATGCCCCGAATGTGCTCCAGGTGCTTGATGATGGTCTTCCAGCAGAACTTCCTTGTGTGGCGGAAGTGTTGCCCTTGCACCCGAAAGCACTCTGGGAATACGCAGTTCCTGGAGGGGCAGCACTTCCTGATGTGGCGGAAGTGCTGTCCTCCAGGGCTCAGGAACCATCCAGGCAGCCCCTTGGTTGGGCCAAGGATCCCCACGGGGTTGAGCTTCCAAGCTCCGTATCCGTGGCCCTTGATGGAAATCAGGGGGGCTGCCCTCTTGCGTCCAGGGAAGATATTGCCCCCTTCCTGGTTCTTCCCTGATCCAGGCGTCCCAGTGGGGCAAGGTCCCTGGCCACCTGCCACACTGTCATACAATATTTTTGGTAAACCCCTTAATTTAAAGCAGAAAGTCTACACTTCAATCATATGATTGCTTTGTTTCAAATCCATTGTGGTGGAATACAGAGCCAAAATTATGAAAATTGAGTTACTGTCCAAATATTTATGGACCTAACTGTATATTCAGACAGAAAAGAACGGGATGTGATGTTTGACATTTACACTCTGATCCAGTAATTTCACGACCGTGAATAATGCATGTAGCACCATTCAAGGAAATTTTATTTACTAGTAATGCATTTGCTGCCATAATAAAATACGGTGACAAATAGTTTTACAAAAAGAAAAATGCGATGACAGATGAACTGAAATTTTGACTTGAAAAGAAAACAATAAGAAGTGCATTTCAAGCACCTACAAATCTCATTTTTTCTCCCAATAATCTGCATATATAGTACCTATCCTGGAAGCTGGTGTCACACTAAATTCTATTACAACATCTGTAATAGGCACCGTCAAAAAGGATTATTAAATGAGCAGAATACTCACTGGTTATTGTTAGCGATGCGATGTAGCTTGTATGTTTTTATATTTAGGTTCAATCCCACACCCTAACACACGCTATGAAAATATTAAAGCACAAGTTTGTACTTGTGATTGGACTAATGTGACTGTAAAACAACATTGCTACATCAGCGGGGCCTCGGATAAATTTTGCTTTAGCTGCATACTGTGTTTCATTCTGCTTATAAAATATAGCGACAGGGAAATGTGATATTCAGAGCCTACAAAAAGTATTCACCCCTTTGGAAGTTTTCACATGTTATTATTATAAAGAAGTGAAGCACAGGGGCAGCATGGTGCTGTAAGTGGTACTGCTGCGGTCTCCATGTGTCCATGATGATCCTCGGTGTTCTAGTTTCCTCCCACAGTCTAAAGCAGTGTTTCTTAAACCAAAAGGGTCACATAATGTCTGAACTTGGGTCGTGCTGAGATGTGAAACACAATAGTGAATGATATATAGTGAATGGCTTTTGGAATGTATTGCGATGGGTTGCCATGGGCAAGTGGAAAAACACTACGATTCTCCAAGGGAGACCCTGCCAGCGATCACCCAGGGTTGATGATTTGCAATGATTCTCCAACTGGGAGACGACTATGATCGGCTGCGATTCCACAAGGGGGATGGATTCCCTGAATGACACTCTGCATAGTTTGTGAGTCACAATCATACAAAAAAGGCATAATTGGATCACAAGAGAAAAAAGAATCACTGGTCTAAAGAAATGCAGATTTGCAATGCCAAATTGGCCCCTGTTATATACAGTATGTGTGTGTGTGTGTCTGCCCTGTGAGGGGTTGGCACCATATCATGGAATTGTCTCTTCTCGTTGCTGGCTAGGATGGGGTTCAGCTGCCCCACAACCCTGCTCTGGATAAGTACGCTTAGATGGATGTGTGGAATAATCACAGTTGATTTAATTTGGCTTTTCTGACATTGACCTAAAAAGCTCAAAAGAAAGAAAAGAGGCAAAAATGACTTGACTAAAAGGCAAACCTAAACAAACTAGGTCAATTCAGAAACCAGAAGTTGAAATCCTTAAACAAAAGGAAGAAAGTCACAAGAAACAGTAAATCCAACAAAAATATCAATACTCACTAAATCTCCAAAAACAAGCGCAATGATCTCCTGATTTTTAGCTTACTGCACGCTGGCCTTATATAGTTAGAGTAAGAGATCAGAAGTGTGATTTCAGTGCGGCTCCGCCTCTTGGGGCTCTACCCACAACACACAAGGAATGGAAGTGTGACCCCACCTCTTGGGGCTCCACCCACAACACACAGGGAATGGAAGTGTCGCCCCGCATCTTGGGGCTCCACCCACAACACACAGGGAATGGAAGTGTCGCCCCGCATCTTGGGGCTCCACCCACAACACACAAGGAATGGAAGTGTGACCCCACCTCTTGGAGCTCCACCCACAACACACAAGGAATGGAAGTGCAATTAAAGGGACAATACATAATTATAATAGTGCTTAAAATATGAAAAATAATAATTCAAAATTGACCATGAAACATAAAATATACTTAAATACATAACACCTACCCTGGATGTGGCACTGGTCCTAAACAGCCTAGTACCTGTTGATACACAGTTTTATCATTAAGTAATTTTTAGGAGTGATATACTCTGTAGCGGATATCTGAGTATATATAGCAAGTATCTCCGAGATGCTGGTTCAATCCCCACTCCTAATTCCCTACATGAACCTGTTCAAGTACTCACCAGTTAGATTGGTGGAGAGCAGGAGCCTCAAGCATAAAACTTACTTATGCGCAGAAATGTGTGTAAGCAATTTCTTATGCAAAAGTCAGGATTTATAAAATGCTAACCTGGTGTGAAGATTTCTCTTAAAGTTATGGAAGGTTTTGACCATTTGTAAGCGCTGCACAAACTTTTTTGCCGTTGGCATTTTAGCAACTCCAGGCAGCAGAACAATGAAGTGAAACAGAAAATCTTATTTCATTGCACATTTCAATAACGCGTGAATCACATTCTGATGTCTGTCCATCCATCCATTTTCTGAACCCGGTTGTTCTTAACTGGTAGCGGAACAGGGATGTTGTGATTTCTGCGTGAGGGTCTCCATAATGTAGGCTCCTATTCAGCACTCGGCTCCAAGAGGACGGCTCCAGTAGGCCACCATTGAGAAAAAGAGCACAAATACCATTAATGATATTTAAATGACAGAAAATGTAGTGTTTTCAAGTTTGTGTCTCTTTGTATTTTAATTTTGGCAAAATATGTACTTTCCTATTTTAAGAACTTAGAGAATGTACACATAGTGTAATATGTGGGTGCAACTTAGTTAACTGACTTATAAGTTGCAGCATTTTTTTTTTTACATCTCACAGACAGATATCACATTTTTGTTTATTCAGATATTTAGGTGTGATGAGTGATTCAGATTGGCTCAGACCGTCACATCACTTTTTGTACAGGCAGGCACAAGCCACAACCACTTACGGTACTGCTTAGTCGCTCATGCTGACTACCAAGGATCTGTTTGCTGACAGGAGCGTCTTTTGGGTGTGGAAATGAGGAGAATACTGTAAGCAAAACATTCACGTTGAAATAAACTCTCTAATGCTAAAACCGAAACAGTGAATTAACCTGAAGTTGAAAATGCAGAGTGTTTCTCTATCTGTTTAAGGACTGGTGATGTGCAAATTAGAGTTGTTTGGGCCAGATGGATTATATTATATTATATTATATTATATTATATTATATTATATTATATTATATTATATTATATTATATTATATTATATTATCCATCCATCCATCCATTATCCAACCCGCTATATCCTAACTACAGGGTCACGGGGGTCTGCTGGAGCCAATCCCAGCCAACACAGGGCGCAAGGCAGGAAACAAACCCTTGGCAGGGCGCCAGCCCACCGCAGGGAACACACACACACACAACAAGCACACACACGGGACAATTTAGAATCGCCAATGCACCTAACCTGCATGTCTTTGGACTGTGGGAGGAAACCGGAGTACCCGGAGGAAACCCACACAGACACGGGGAGAACATGCAAACTCCATGCAGGGAGGACCTGGGAAGCGAACCCAGGTCTCCTAACTGCGAGGCATATTATATTATATTGTGGTTGACATTGATCCATCTATCCTCTAAACCTGCTTATCCAGGGCAGGGGTCAGCTAGAGCCTATCCTAGCAAGCAACGTGCGCAGGCAGGAACAACCTGTGGACAGAGTGCCAGCCTATCACTGGGTGAACAAACACACACATAAGTAGACGATTGTTCCTGCATGTCTTTAGATCGTAAAATTACAGTAGCAGATAAAAAAGGCCCATATATACATATAACAATAATTATAATAATCATAAGTACACTAATAAGGTACAATACAATACAATACAATTTATTTTTGTATAGCCCAAAATTACACAATAATAAGTTAGCACAATAAACAAAGTCCTCAGCACTTTCGTTCTCTTTTTCTGTATCTCCTTCCGCCTCCACTCCTCCTAACAAAACCAAAAACGCCAGAGAGCTCAAGTAGTATCCTGCACCCTGGGGAGTACTTCCGGTGGCCCATTAGTATGATCCGGAAGCACTTCTGGGTGAGGCGGAAGCCTGACAAATTATGGCTCTTCAGTTGCTGCAGCACCCTATGGTGGTACCCACGCAGCCCAACAGGGCTTTGCCAAACTCCAATTCCCATTTAGCCCTGTGTAGCCTTTGGGGGGGGGTGGCTGCCATCTAGTGCTCTGGGAAGACAATTCCCTGTAAGTGTTCTCTCCCCCAGTTCTTCCATCATATGAAACTGGTATATTATATTGGCACATAGTATCACTGTCAGGCACAGCAGTAATGCCTTGCAGTAAGGAGATCATGAGTCTTCCCTGAGTGGAGTTTGCAAATGACTTTAAGAAGTGAGAAAAATGCAATATAAATGTAAAGAATTATTATTATTATTGTTATTATTATTAAGACATCAGATGGACCAGATCAGTACCTTCCAGTACACAGGGAACAAAACCTCCTTGGCTAAGTGGTGACTCATTATAAAGTCTGATGGCTGAAGGTAGAAACAACAACAACAACATTTATTTCTATAGCACATTTTCATACTATATAATGTATCTCAAAGTGCTTTACATGATGAAGAAAGAGAAAAAAAGACAAAATAAGAATTAAAATAAGGGAACACTAATTAACATAGAATAAAAGTAAGGTCCCATGGCCAGGGAGGACAGAAAAAACAAAAAAACTCCAGACAAGTGGAGAAAAAAATAAAATCTGCAGGGGTTCCAGGCCACGAGACCACCCAGCCCCCTCTGGGCATTCTACCTAACATAAATGACATCAATCAGTCCTCGTTTTATTCAGGGTTCTCATGGAAGGACTTGATGATGACGGTCATGTGGACTTCTGGTCTTTAATCCATCAATGTAGGGACATCACGGTGCTTTGATTAGGTGGTGGTGGTGCAGGTTGCCATCACAGGAAACCGAAAAAAGAACAGATGAGAGAGTAGGGGTTAGTATGGATTTTGGAGCCACCATGAATAATAATGATAATTAATTGAATATACAGAGCATCAGGATTAAACTAAAATGAAGCTATGAGAAAGCTATGTTAAAGTAATGTGTTTTCAGTAGTTTTTTAAAGTGCTCCACTGTATTAGCCTGGCGAATTCCTACTGGCAGGCTATTCCAGATTTTAGGTGCATAACAGCAGAAGGCCGCCTCATCACTTCTTTTAAGTTTAGCTCTTGGAATTCTAAGTAGACACTCATTTGAAGATCTAAGGTTACTATTTGGAGTGTAAGGTGTCAGACATTCCGAAATATAAGATGGAGCGAGATTATTTAAGGCTTTATAAACAATAAGCAGTACTTTAAAGTCAATTCTGAATGACACAGGTGACCAGTGTAGTGACATCAAAACTGGAGAAATGTGCTCGGATTTTCTTTTCCTAGTTAAGATTCTAGCAGCTGCATTCTGCACTCGCTGCAATCGATTTATGTCTTTTTTGGGTGGTCCTGAGAGGAGTGTGTTACAGTAATCTAGCCGACTGAAAATAAAAGTGTGAACTAATTTCTCAGCATCTTTCAATGATATAAGAGGTCTAACATTTGCTCTATTTCTTAAGTGAAAAAATGCTGTCCTAGTGATGTGATTAATATGTGATTTAAAATTCAGGTCAGAGTCAATAATTATCTTAAATTCTTTACCTCCTTTTTGACTTTTAATCCTAATGCATCAAGTTTATTTCTAATAAACTCATTATATCCATTATTGCCAATCACTAAAATTTCAGTTTTATCTTTATTTAGTTTGAGAAAATTACTGCTCATCCATTTAGAAACACAAGTAAGACATTGTGTTAGTGAATCAAGAGTGTCGGGGTCATCAGGCGCTATTGATAAGTACAGCTGTGTGTCATCAGCATAGCTGTGGTAGCTCACGTTATGCCTTGAGATAATCTGACCTAACGGAAGCATGTAGATCGAAAAGAGCAGCGGACCCAGGATTGAGCCTTGTGGAACACCATATAGAATATCATGTGTCTTCAAAGTATAATTACCCCAACTAACAAAGAATTTTCTACCTGCCAGGTAGGATTCAAACCAATTTAAAGCACTGCCAGAGAGGCCCACCCACTGACTAAGGTGATTTCTAAGAATTTTTTTTTTTTGTTCTTTATTTCGCCTTATACAATTTCTTGAATTAGGAATTTGTTAGTTTTCGCATAGCCCTTGGGGTCAGAGTGCAGGGTCAGCCATTGTACAGCGCCCCTGGAGCAATTGAAGATTAAGGGCCTTATTCAAGGGCACAGCAGAGTAAGATCTCTTTTGGCAGTGACGGAGATTCGAACTGGAAACCTTCGGGATACCAGCGCAGATCCTTAGCCTCAGAGCCACCACTCTGCCTTTTTGTGGTCAATGGTATCAAATGTGGCACTCAGATCTAAGAGGATGAGAACAGATAAATGGCCTCTGTCTGCATTTACCCAGAAGTGATTTACTACTTTAACGAGTGCAGTTTCTATACTGTGATTTGTTCTGAAACTGCTCCTTGGAGCAATGCAGCTGTCTCAGTCTGTTACTGAAGGTGCTCCTCTGTTTAGCCAAAGCCTCATACAGGGGGTGAAAGTCAATGTCCAGGATAGTAAGGAATCTCCTGAATGTCCTCTGTTCTAGCACTTTCCTCTAGTGAGTCCAGCCTGATTCCCATGATTGACGTTCACTTTATTTCATCTGAAGGCACGAATGCCATGACCCCTTTATGCGGTCATGTAGAAAAACAGACTGACCACTACAGACTGGTTAAAAACAAGTAAGAGTGGTCTGCATACCCCAAAAGAGCTCAGCATCCTCAGGACACAGACGCTACTCTGACCCTTCTTGTATACAGCCTGTCATTCAAATGCACCACAAGGTGCTTATACGTCCTCACCACCTCCACATCTTCAGCATTAATGAGAACCATTGACCTTTCTAAAGTCTATGAAAATCTCCTTTGTCTTACCGATGTTGAGGTGCAGGTGGGTCAATTGGCGCCATTGAACAAAGTTCGTCATAAGTGGCTACCACTGTTTTACGCAAATTATGGATGCATTGTCAGAAGATTTCTGTAGATGACACATGTCAGTATTGTAAACAGGAAGGGAGCCAGCACAGTTCCCTGTGGAATCCCTGTGTTACTTATGACCATGTCAGACACACGGTTCTTAAGTCTCATGGTCTGAAAGAGAAGAAGTCCATTACCCTGGACAGGGTGGTAGAGTCAGCCTTTATTGTTCAGATCTTGTCCCCCTTCAGTTTTGACCTTATGATGTTGATTACACAAGAGAAGTCAAAAACCAATCCCCTCACCATGTTACCCTATTTCTCCAGATGGTGCAGGTGTAGGCTCTGCTCAGCATTTTGACCCCATGTTCGTCCTGATAGCCAAACTGCAGGGGGTCCAGTGCTATTCTGACCAGAGGTTGCAAGTGACCCAATATTAGCCTTTCCAAGGTCTTCAATAATGAGCCACCGGTCAATAGTCATTTAGTTTCTACCATACAGCTGGAACCCTTTGTAGGATCAGACTCCGACTGAAGATACGCTGAAAAACTACACACAGTTCCCCAGCACACTCCTTCAGTACCCTTGGGGTTACACCATCAGTTCCAGCAGTCTTGTATTGACTGAGTTTCCATCGTTCTTTTATCACCTGGTCAGCTGTGAAAGTCAGTCCTTGGTAGCTGGGATGTTGGCAGCATGGTTGATGTAAGTCTTTGTAGCTGGTACCTGTGGACGGAGACCTTGGCACTGGGCATGCAGAAGTGTAAATGGAAAATGGAGGAGGAGGAGGAGGAGGGAGGGAGGGAGGGTGTGTGGACAGTGGTGTAAGGTCAAGCAGAGTAAAGTGGACTGGAGCAGGGGCACAAGGGGAGTAGGACCCCACATATTGCTGGGAAACCTGGATGTGTAAACTGTGAGCAGAGAGGTCACAGTCAAACATCTTAGAGAAGTGATTTAATTCATGTGGACCCACATGCTTACCCAACACAGGGAGCACCCGGGACACAACCCCCGGACTCCTTACTGGGAGACAGCAGAGTGGGTAGCGCTTCTGCCTCGCAGTTAGGGGACCTGGGTTCGCTTCCCGGGTCCTCCATGTGTGGAGTTTGCATGTTCTCTCCGTGTCTGCGAGGATTCCCTCAATGCTCTGGTTTCATCCCACAGTCCAAAGACATGCAGGTTAGGTGCATTGGTGATCCTAAATTGTCCCTAGTGTGTGTGTGTGTGCCCTGTGGTGGGCTGGTGCCCTGCCCGGGGGATTGTTTCCTGCCTTGTGGCCTGTGTTGGCTGGGATTGACTCCAGCAGACCCCCGTGACCCAGTAGTTAGGATATAGCAGGTTGGATAATGGATGGATGAATGTCATTCAGGAACATGACCAAATTTATATGGTGACTAGCTGTCCCCCTGGGGCTCCGTCTGAGTAGTAGTGAAACAGGAGAAACTTTAAAAGACAGTAATAAAAAAAATGTAATAATTTGTATTGAGAAGAATTTATATTGATAGCTTTCGTATTCGTATATTTATGGCTTTGCTATCAGGGGTGAGAATGTAGCTGGGATCTCTTTGCCAAAAATGTAAAAAGTTGGCAAGGTATATCTGGCCAAGCGAAAGGTAGGGTCGCTCCAACATCAAACGTTACCACTGTATCTGATCGTGTTCAGCCCTGACGGTAGAGCATCCCTCACATGGGGAGAAGAGCACGTGGCTGTGATATCGCTGACAATGAGCAGGTACCCTCTAAAACACACGTAGCTCCGATCTCTCTCTCAAAAACGTCAAACGTTACTCCTTAACAATCTCTAGATGATAATGTCTACTGAACAAACAGGTATCACTAGCTAAACAGAGGCCAGGTGCGTTCCAACACGTGGTGAGAGGTAGAGGAACTCGAACTGAGGCCGGTGCGTGAGTGAGCGAATAAATTGGTGTTGCAACAGAACTATAATGCTTAGCGTGATGAGAGAAGTTGCAAAATCAATCGGAATGTTCAAGCAAATTCTAGAAAAAAAACTGATCAAAATCTGTTAAGTAGTTCTCTCGTGAAAAACGGACAGACAGAGATGTTGGATTTTATATATATATATATACTAGCAAAATACCCGCGCTTCGCAGCGGAGAAGTAGTGTGTTAAAGAGGTTATGAAAAAGTAAAGGAAACATTTAAAAAATAACGTAACATGATTGTCAATGTAATTGTGTTGTCATTGTTATGAGTGTTGCTGTCATATACATATACATATACACATATACACACACATATACAGATATATTATATATACATATACACATATATTTTTTATATATATATATATATATATATATATATATATATATATATATACACATACATACATACATACATACATATACACACATAGATGCACTTACAATAACATAGAAATCAATATAAACAACATTAACATCATTATCATATGAGAATATGAAGTAATATATAAGAAGCACATTTCATATAAATATAAATTATTAAACAGTAAAATCTTCTTCTATAATTTGCTACCGTGGCTTTTCGTTGGTCTGTCCAGGATTTTAAATCACCTGTAGGTTGCAAACCGTTTCACCTATTGACTTGAAATCTGGTACACATATAATACGTCACGTCTGCTATCCGCTTTATGGGTGATGATTGTATTACTCTTTTTATGTTTATTTTATTTTAGAATTAACTCCTATCTGCGCACACCAGGGCGGCCGTGGGCAGATGCGTATGGTGTATTCACTCCATGTTATCGTGCATTGCGCTGTCACTGGTATTTTGATAAAAGAATTTGAACAATATATAAGAAGCGTATAAATTATTAAACAGTAAAACATTAACATTTAAGAAGTAAAGTTACATTGAGTACTACTGCAGTGCCTTCGGGTATACCTCATTTTTTGTTTGCCCATTACATGCTTAAATGTATACATTTTTTGGTGTACCTACCCGAGAACACGCGACATATAACCGAGCGTGGGAGAAGCATGGATTTTAAACACGCGTTGAGTTCATCTGCTGGTCTCCCTCGTGGAATAACTGGTAATGTTTGACTAAAATGTACAGCGAGTAAAACGACATTACCTCCTTTTTTTTTTTTACGATCTCTGAGATCTTGCTTTTTTCGGTTCAAGACTTCATAAGCTCTTTTATGTGCCATGGTGTACTTAATAAGTACTAATTATCCCAAACCATCATCTTTGAATGTTGCAAGACTTTCGCCTTGTATGTAGATTGGGGTAATTACATTCATTGCATTCCTAGTCTGAATCACAATCTGATTGTATGGGTGGTTACCTGGCACTGTAGGGTCGCCACCCGTCCTTTAAAATAGGGAATCGTGCCGCGTTTGAGAATGAAATTGCGCGTCCCGTTTTCAATCAATACTGGACGGGATTTATCCCGTATTTTTTTTATCATTTTTTTTTTAAAGCAGCGTGTCATGCAAATCATCCCACACGCATTTTATGAAGATGCCTCCTTTCCTACTTTTGATTGGGTAATACTTGATGTCATCGTTAGTTTGATTGGTCTTTTTAACTGTCCAGTGAGGAGGGCGTGTCTTTTAAGTAGAGTCTGCAAAGTGTTGGCACTGAGATGTGGCGTCAGCGCCATAGTTGAAGCCCCTAACGTTGCGGTCAGCATGTCGGCTAACATCCGCCATGTGCCGTCTTTCAGTTGCGAGAAGCAGATCATAGAATGGTTGAAACTGTTGCCCCTAATGTTGCGCCACGGCGTGTGGTTCGTTTATACCTCGTGTCTTCTCATTAAACTTTTATCTCGCGAATATGTTATTGCAATCCGCAGCGGGAGCGTTTCTATAAACTTAATTTAAACTTACGTTTTACACCGTGCTTTGTTTCCCTTATGAACATGCTTGTATGCTTCACTCGCTCCGTTCTCAATTGTTTAATTAATTTTTTGCTCTTCGCTGTTTCCGGCTCTTCCTCCATTTCCCCCTACTTCGTTCTTTTATCTCGCGAATATGTTATTGCAATCCTTAACGGGAGCGTTTCAATAAACTGATTAAAAATAGTTTTGCATTTACCTTTTTAGTAAAAGGCGAGCTTTTAAGCCTGAGAAATCACCCCGTAAATGCACACGTTTAATTGCACATGTGTTAATATGTATGGTTACACAGTATTAAAAGACAGTGAACAACGTCAGTTACCTTTGTTCCCGCGTTTGATAAAAGGTGAGCTTTTAAGCCTGAGAAATCACCCCGTAAATGCACACGTTTAATTGCACATGTGTTAATATGTATGCTTACACAGTATTAAAAGACAGTCAAAAATTAACGTCATTTACCTTTGTTCCCGCGTGTGACTCGTGCTGTAAATCTCTTCCTTGTTTTTAGTTCACGTGATTACGTAGGAGGCGTGATGACGCGATACGTGACTCCGCCTCCTCCATTACAGTGTATGGACAAAAAATATGTTCCAGTTATGACCATTACGCTTTGAATTTCGAAATGAAACCTGCCTAACTTTTGTAAGTAAGCTGTAAGGAATGAGCCTGCCAAATTTCAGCCTTCCACCTACACGGGAAGTTGGAGAATTAGTGATGAGTCAGTCAGTCAGTCAGTGAGTGAGTCAGTCAGTGAGGGCTTTGCCTTTTATTATTATAGATATATATATATATATATATATATATATATATATATATATATATGAGAGAGAGAGAGAGAGAGAGAGAGATTAGCTCATGAATATTCAAAAAGGCGTTTTTTTTTTTTTTTAAGCCATACATGGTTACTGGTGGGCGGTGATGGGGAGTGGCTAAAGGCGTGTGCACAAGTGCATAGTGTTAAGTTGATCTGGGATTTATAAGGGAATTTGGCGTGGGACCTGGCATACACACGGTTTTATAAATCCAATATTTTTTGTGCATCCACTGTTTTTGCCTTTTAAATGCAAAGCAACATTTTAGTATGGAATCTAAGCAAGGTTTAATAGATGTTAAGTTTAGGGAGCTTCAAATATTTTGGACAATCTAGATGAATCGGAGAGATGAGATTCTGGGGATGAATGGCCTGTTCTAGTCACAACTGTTCTAATATAGCCTGACTTCACACAAGTGATGTGTAAATTACTTTGGTTTAGCTGTAGGGATAAACTCACTGCTCCCATAATGTGATGTGCCTTTCCCATCACAAAGCTGAATTTTTGCCCCCGTCACAATATTTTTCCCAGCTCTAGTAAAAAAACTAAATAAATAAAAACATTAAGTCTGTTCAGGAAATTGATGGATGAAGTTTTCTGTTGAGCTGCACCCTGGCCCCTCATATCAAGGATTCTCCCAATCTATGCTGGCCATCTTGCTCAAAATTAAACACATCCTCCCGTTATTCTTAAGATAAGACAATATGTGTTCCACCAAGCATGAAAGATGGATTTCCTTCATCTGTGCTCTCTTTTATTATATTTTTTAAAGGAAAGAGCATTTCAAAAAAATATATGTGCTGACAGGCAGAGATAATGGAGCATCGTTACTCCCCTGACCCATTTGTCACATTAGCCTCTCATTTGTCAACTGTCTGCCTGAAATCATGTGAGGCCCCTCTCTACAGCAGTGACCGGGCTTGAAAGCCGTAGGCCGCAGATAATTAAAATTACCGTGTGACCCTGAGCGAGTCTCCTCACATGCAGAAGCTGGTGGTGCCCAGGTGTGTGTGGCATCTGAACGCTGGCTTGTACTCTACCAGTCAAAGCTGTTGGAATTGCCATTAAGGGCACCGTGGAATTTGTGTTGATCTCCTTATTTGTCTTTTCCCACATTTTTGCACCTCATTTAAAATGATTAGCAGCCGCTAAATGACCTTACAATAATACTGTGATGTGTGTTAAATGGCTGCTTTCTGTAGTTTTATGTATGTGTATCGATTTATATGTCTGTAGGCTTTTGTGTAGTGTATGAGGTGACACCAGCAGTGGGCACAACAACGGGCACAGTGATCATCTTGTTCGTTCTCCATAAGCAGCATGTTTCTTCTGTCTCTATTATTATTATTGTTATCACCACCTTCCTTTCAGAAAACCAGTGAAGCGTTTGCCAGAGGTCAACCAGACCTTTCAGACTTTGAACTCAGTTTGTTGTCCAGCCATGCTGAGGAGTGCAATTTTCTGGATCTCTTTCACACTGGCTCTACATGCGAGTTTGTTCCGCTGCTCTTGCAACGTGTTCTTGATGGTTCCCAGTGTGCCTACGACTACTGGAGCCACTCTTGTTTTCATGTTCCACATGCATCTGACTTCGATCTCAATGTCTTTATACTTGACGATCTTCTCTGCCTTCTCTCTTGCTCAGGGTGTTGTTGTGTTATTATTATTATTTTTCCTAAGATAAATATCTTCCTGACCAGTTCCCTCATTAATCACATGTCTCAGAATTACTCCTAGGAATAGCACTACAACTCTGACTAGGGTAAGGATTTGTCCTGCCGCCGAGAAGGACATGAGAAGTAGTTACGAAGCGTCCCATACCCATCCTCAACAAGGAGTAGGACACGTTTGAGATGACATCATGATTTTATGGCACCCCGAGCTGCAAGGTGGCACTCATGATGACACTTTGTCATTTTCTTATACTCACTCTTAAGGCTGCACCACAAAAAAAATAATAATACGAGAGTAAGTCAAAGAATAAAGGCAACTTGTAAATTAATGGATTGAGGCAAATGCAATACAGCATGTTTACCCAGCAAAGACTTCTGGGTAATCTGAACACGCACAGCACAGCACTCTGCTGTTAGTCAAGTTGAAGCCAAGGTCAGATGAACATGGACGCTCCTCTGTGGGTTGTACCATTGTTAATTAGACAACACACCGTTGTGAGACTTCATTGGGCAGAAGGAGTGAAACCTGCTGAATTTCACCGAATTGTAAGGGCGTTCAAAGTTGGGTACCAAATTGAAGAAATGGTTTGGTTGTGATATACCCAGATCATCGTTATTGCAAAAGCTGCATGTTCCCTGTGATCAAGAAGAATAACATTACCGACATTCCGTCCGACAGCACACGGCTTCTCCACATGTATTTTTCAAGTATCTGTCAGTCAGTCATTGTCCAACCCGCTATATCCTAACACAGGGTCACGCTGGAGCCAATCCCAGCCAGCACAGGACGCAAGGCAGGAACAAAGCCCCGGGTAGGGTGCCAGCCCACCGCAGGGCACACACACCAAACACACACTGGCGACAATTTAGGATCACCAATGCACCTAACCTGCATGTGTTTGGACTGTGGGAGAAAACCCTCGCAGGCACGGGGAGAACACGCAAACTCCACACAGGGAGGACCCGGAAAGCGAACCCAGGTCTCCTAACTGCGTGGCAGCAGCGCTACCCACTGTGCCACCCCAGTATCTGTCAGCCTCTTTTAAAATAGTCCTGCTGTTGGTTACAATTATGATGTCAGTCAGATGATTTTTTTTTTTCTTTTTGACAATGCCAGCTTATGTCAAACTCTGAAATGACCTCAGCCCCCATAAGGTCTGCATCCTTTAGCTCCTACTTTACCCCCTGCGTCTCTGCAGACTGACCTGGTGACTCTTGTTATGACTGACGGTTTACTCGAGTGACGCAGCGCTGGGCAGCCACTCTTGCTGTGGCCGATGTGTTCTTCATCTCTTGTATAATAAAGCGTCCGATGATCAGTCCTGGGCTTTTCAATGAAGTGGTCTTTAGTGTGAATGTACGTTTTTTTGGCCGTGTGTGTCCTGTCTGGTGATGGTCAATGTAGTCTTATAAGCTCCAGATGCTAACAATGAATGGCTAGATGAATGTCCTGCTTCAAAAATGTCACTCAATTGGATCCTCTCAACGCAGAGGGTTCACGGCTCTACTTTGAGCCTCTCATGGATGTCTGCACTTCTCACCATGTCTCTAAGGGAGAGCCCAGCTAGTGAACCCCTGGATGAGGCTAATTGATAAAGAAGACCCTTAATTTTGACACATGTCTACTATAGCAGAGCTGGAAATGTAACTCAGAAGCAGCCTGCTTCCTCACATGAGACAATTTAGAGTTGGTGATTGACCTGACGTTTTGTCATCTCGAAGAAACTGGCATCTTCTGAGCCAGAGGTTCTCAAGTTTAGGTCTAGGGGCCCATTTTGGCTATTGGTTTTTTATCTCAACCATCTTGTGCTTTGGATTGGTTTCCTACCTGAATCAAACAAATGTGTATTTCATGTACATTTATGTTTATTGGCTTAGCAGATGCTTTTATCCAAAACAATTTACAAAAAAGATGAACACATCAAGTAAACTTCAATCTGTTTGAGGGCTGTTTGGGAACGAGGTTGCAAAGTTGATCATCACAAGTGAAGAGCTCAGAACAGAATACAAGTGTTACAAAGACTTTACAACTAATAAAATGGCTCTATTCAATAAGGGCGCGCACAAAAAGGCGACCTTCAAAAGGGCGACCTCAATTGGGCGCGGAGAATAAAAACGCACATAAATAAAAGCGATCTTCAAAAGGGCGACCTCAATTGAGCGCCGAATAAAGGCGCGCGTACCAATAAAACTTAGATGAAAACTCGCCAAACAAAAGTGTATTCAAATGCTTCTTAAAGACACTGAGGGAGTCAACAGTTAAAATGGAGGTGGACAGCTAATTCCACTAGCTAGGAGCTATACATGAAAAGGGTCTAGATGGAGACCATACATCTTCAGATCTGAGTGGTCAAAAAAGGAGCATAGGATCTCACAGCTGGGTGCTGACCCATTGACTACTCAGCCTTTAAGCATCAAGGATATAAACTTAATATGTGCTGCCACATGTAGTGATCTGAAAAGAGGAGCGACATATGCCCGCTTCGGCTGGGTCAATACCAGATGTGCTACCAGATTTCAATTACTCTGCAGTGGCCTGGTGGCACATGTTCTGCCTGCAGAGAGTTGCAGTAGTCCAGACATGACATGACCAAAGCCTGGACCAGGAGTTGTGCTGCATAGCCCATTAGATATCGTATGATCCTGCAGATGCTGTATAAGTAAGACAGATCAAGCTGAGTGTGGCTAGTTGCCTTATTGGCATTATCAGCAATTAAATGAAGTTAGTTTTGTGACCTCTGCAGTGTTAAGAGTGAGGCATTAGTTTGGGGGAAAAAAGGACAAATATGTATAAAGAAATAAAGTTTGCCTTTTTCCATTTAGAAAGTGCAGTGGGACGTCTTCGCTGACGATATGAGAGGCTTCTGGGGAGCGTCGCGGCGGGTCTGGGTATAGTCTCTGCCATTGTCCGCTCGGGATGACGTTGTCTGTCTCCCACGACCTCATAGCGCTGGAAGAGTAACAGAAAGTGCGAAGCTTGCCGCGGCATATTAAGGGATCCCGTATTGGCAGTTGTCTGGGCGGTAGCCCGAGTGAGAAAAAAAAAGGCTTACTTTAACTTTTGGGGGAAACGCAGTACGCGTTTTAATTGCCGGCTTTGTTATGTGCGCGCGTGCACGCGCTGGCCGCTCTCGTTATTACAGAACTTTTACGGGGCAGGAGACGCCACTCTCCGTAGACGCGTTCACGTCATCGCGTGCCCGTGGAAGGAAGAAGTTCGACAGCATAACTGGTCGTCGCGAAGGCGCCGAATACAAAAGGGAATTTCTGGCCTCTGGAGGGCGTCTTCTGGCTAGATCGTGTTGAGTGAGGTAGTTGGTAGAGCGGTTCACGTCAGTATACCAAGCACTGCGGCTTGTGCCATGATTATTATAAATATTTTTATTCTTGTATATATTTTGATAACTCTGTCAGGATTAACGTTGGTGGAGGTATTTTTTGGGTTTTGGTTAATGCTACACTGTTTGTTTTTGTATATACTACCGGCAATGTATGAAAAGCAGGCATTGTATAGAATGCCTATAGGCAATATATAGAATTCCTGGCGTTTTTGGGCAATGTATGAAATATCCAAATTATTTTAATGTTATATATACTTTCCCTAGGCATTGTATGTAATACCTAGGAATTATATAGAACGACAAATGCTATTTAGGCAAAGTATTAAAAGAGAGTCATGAAAAGGCTTTTATTGAAAAGACGTATATGAAAAAGAAAGAAGCACAAAATAAATTAAAGGACTTTCTTATTGAGAAAAACAAGAGAAAATATGAACCTATTTGTTGCAACAAGGAAGGAAAAAAATATTTTAAATTGCACTGAAATGCAAATGGAGAATTCTCCGTCTGAGGCGAGCGTCGAAAGTCACGTGGCATTAGAAACGTCATTAGCGGGAGTATTATATACTTTGTTGGTTTGTCTTTTGGCATTGCATAGAATGCCTAGGAAATGTGTGAAATATTAATCGTTTTATATTTTGACGTCCGATTTTCGGCATTCTATACATATACATATATATATACTTTTCTGAATTTTGAATATTTTTCTTGATGAGCCCAGTACAATACACTGTTTGGAGGAGGCGCTTTCTGACTTGGATTACACCATGTAATAAAGTGAACCAGACAGATTACACATGGGAGAATACCCCAGATCCGCAGGGGTCCATCATTCACAAAGTGTGTAGTGTCTCCATTTTCTGACGACGCTATTACATACACTGGATTCAGAAAGTATCAAGCAGAGGCAGCCTTAGGGGTGTGCGGGGCCTAGGGCTGACCAACCCCACGCGGGGCCAGTTACATCAAACGCTGTTACCGGTATGTGTTGACTGTATAAACTTGCGCGTGAATTTAATTAAAATAATGTTAACATACATCGGATTTTCTCATTACAGTATTCAGCTAAATTTTTGCAATCTTGCGATATAATCTATTAAAAAAGTGCTCCACGATCTCTTCCACTCATGGTTTCGACAGCGATACGGCTAAACCAGTAATAAAAACATTGCTGCGCGTTCCACTGGCAAACACTTCACGTAGGCCTACTGTTTCAACTAGGCCTACTGTAGCAAACTGAAGCAAAGACTCGACTAAGAAATGATGGTAGGCTCTTCAGATACAAATGAGTTATAAGCAGCAAACCATCAGTTGTTCCCAAGTCAAAACAGAAGCCAACCCAGCCACTAATGGGCTATACTTATTTTAGGAAGGGATTATACTGTCGAACCTACTGTCGAAAATATATATATTTTGAGATGCTTCTAAGAGAAACCCTTTTAAAATCCCTCTTCAAAGTCAAAATTCCATATATGTTCATCTTTGAAAACATTCCATAGTCCACCTTCATCGCCCGAGAAAGGTTCGACAGTATACAGTAATCCCTTCCTAAAATAAGTATAGCCCATTAGTGGCTGGGTTGGCTTCTGTTTTGACTTGGGAACAACTGATGGTTTGCTGCTTATAACTCATTTGTATCTGAAGAGCCTACCATCATTTCTTAGTCGAGTCTTTGCTTCAGTAGGCCTAGTTGAAACAGTAGGCCTACGTGAAGTGTTTGCTAGTGGAACGCGCAGCAATGTTTTTATTACTGGTTTAGCCGTATTGCTGTCGAAACCATGAGTGGAAGAGATCGTGGAGCACTTTTTTAATAGATTATATCGCAAGATTGCAAAAATTTAGCTGAATACTGTAATGAGAAAATCCGATGTATGTTAACATTATTTTAATTAAATTCACGCGCAAGTTTATACAGTCAACACATACCGGTAACAGCGTTTGATGTAACTGGCCCCGCGTGGGGTTGGTCAGCCCTAGGCCCCACACACCCCTAAGGCTGCCTCTGCTTGATACTTTCTGAATCCAGTGTATGTAATAGCGTCGTCAGAAAATGGAGACACTACACACTTTGTGAATTGATGGACCCCTGCGGATCTGGGGTATTCTCCCATGTGTAATCTGTCTGGTTCACTTTATTACATGGTGTAATCCGCTCCAATAAGTAACCTCTGCCTTTCTCCTCAGTGCTCCTTCTACCCTCTTTCTTGCTTTCGTGTCTCTCAGCCTCGAGTCCTCCTCTGTCTTCTTTGGTCCACAGTTGCTCGCCAGTCGAACAATCCTCCGCCACTGCCCTTGCCCCTGCGCCATCCTCCTCCTCCTCGTAGCATGGTCTGACTGTCTCATTTACATGGCACATAACAAGAAAACTAGCGACAGGCTTTAAGAAAACAGATGGCTACCCTGTTGCATTTTAAGTGTAAATCATGCAGTGCTTATTTTTATTAATTAAGTCACATCTGCCTAACTGCAGTAAGAAGAGCTCGGGAGCTGCTTATAATAAGAGATTAATACGTATTAAGAAGTTCAGTTGTACAGTAATGTCATTAAGATCGGATAAGTAGAATAAAACAGTGTTGACATTTATCTAGACATGTGCTTAAAGTTAATGAGGATCAGTAACTTTTAAAAGAATTAGAGAAAAAATACAAACTGTTTATAAGTAATGCAAAGAGCCCATGGTGTTAAATAGCATTGCTATTAATGATTTGTAAAATGAATTATCAGTTTAGGTGGAAAACAAAATATTTATTTTTAATGCTTGCTTAGATATGTGCTGTGTAATAATGACATCTTTTAGAATTAAGTCCAAAAATTGACAATTGTCAAACTAACTCCAATACAAAAAGCATCCTGTGTGTACATACTGCAGTAAGTATCTTTGGTGGTAATGAACATCGATAAAGATCATTCATAAAATCGACTGCATTTGCACTACTAGGCCATGATTATGTTATTTACATTCATCTAAGTGTGCAGTCAGCAATATTCACTCACTGGCTACCATACGTCTTGTCAGGATAGCCCATGCCACAATGGGAATCGGATTGGAGAATTTATGGTTACTGTGGCAGACTGCCGGGGCCCTTACCCAGCCCAGGACGCCCCGACTGGGAAGGAGAGAAGGAATGATGGGGGGAGAGAGTATTTTCAAGACCGTTTCTTCCAACGGGGCCACAGGTCATGAACATGGAAGCTCAACCCTGCTGGGGCCCATAGCCACCACCAGTGGGCACCTATGCACTTGCAGGGCCCTCTTTGGCAGTGCTGCCAGAAGAGGCTTGTTGGGCACCTGAACTTCTTCTGGGTGCCCTATTAAAGGAGCTAGTCACCAGCACTCAGTGGTCATAGTCGGGAAAAGTGGACGAAGCTCGTGAGGAGGTGTGGAGGTGGAAGGACTGGCTGAGAGAAGGAAGGGGCTGTGAAATGTCTGTGTACTGTGCTGTGGGGAGCAAAGAAAAGCGCTCCCCAACTGTAAACAAATTGCGTACTGGGTGGCAAATAGTGTCCTGCCTGTCTGTGTCGGGGTTAGGGCTGCTGTACGTACCCTGCGGCATCACACCACATTGTGGTAAATGTGCATTAGCATTGCTAACTCAAAAATAATCAATAAATGGTCATGTTGTTATTTGTAGCTAAGTGTCTCTGGTGTTAATATGCAGCAGTAAAAGTCATAAAATGAATTTGTATTACTAAGTTATGATGTTGTTATTTCAAGTTACCTAAACATACGTTACTCAGTCAGTCATTTTCAAACCCTCTTAGTCCTAAACAGGGTCACCAGGGTCTGCTGGAACATATCATAGCTAGCATAGGGTGCAAGGCAGAAACAAACCCCAAACAGGGTGCCAGTCCATCATAGGGCAAACACACACACACCAGTAACACACTCAGGGCCAATTTAGGATCACCAGGTCATCATACCTGCATGTCTCTGGACTGTGGGAAGAAAACTGGAGCACCCAGAGGAAACCCACGCAGACTCAGGAAGGACATGTAAAATCCACACAGGGAAGACCGAGGACATGGAAGCAGCAGTGCTACCTCTGTGCCAACGTGCTGCCCTAAACATGACTTAGTATAGCTAACTTAAATGTGATGGCCCGAGTGGGCTCCATACCACGTGAAACTGGAACCGATGATAACGTACCAGAGGGTGAGCCACAACAAGTGAGGACACACACTGTCGGCAACGGTTGTTGCAAGTGCTCTGTGCTTTGGTTTAACAACAAAACAGTGTCCAAAAGGGCAGTGCTTCCATTCTTCAATAAATACGTCATCCATATAATCAAGTGGGTGGTTGAGGTTAAAAAGTTCAAACAGTAAATAATCCTTTAAATTGAGGCTTAAATCAAGGACCAACATATCATTCTTTTAAAACCATGAGCCTTGGTGCGTCTCTCTAAAAACCGACATCTCCTTGGCTTACACTATCTGGATTCCTTGGCATAAAGTGACGTCCACCGACAGGCACAGATAATCCTTAAATCCTGCTTGGCTCCCTGTTGCCTGTGCCGCTGTGTTCACTGGGTGCTGTAGCTTTGCTCTTTGCTTCCTCTATGCCACAGTCAGTCGGGATTTCATGGGATCCTCCCGCAGCACATGGTCACACCTTCAGGAAGCGGCCCCTCTACACCCCTCTTGGGCATCTGGTCTTACACTCCTCTCTCGGAGCTCACTTTCTGGTACGCCTGCTCCCCTCTCATATCAAACCAGCTTCTTTCCTTTCCTTTCCTTTCCCCGCTGATCTCTTCTATTCCTCTTTCCTTCTTTGACTGCCTGAGTTCACTGTGCAGGCCCCCTTACAGCACCGATTGGGTGCAGTGCAGTTCATCACCTGCTCTGAGGTATGAGTGAAGCACTTGGCCGACTTGCTTGCATTTGCACGTGAATGTGCATTCAGCCAAGAAATCCAATCAACATCGGAGTGTCGAGTACAAATTCACTTGTGCAGCTGTACCCACCTGGTGCCTGCACACTCTGAGATGCCCAATTATTTATTTAAAATTGTGCTTTGCCATGGACCTTTTGTCATAAAGTTCCTATTATTAAAGTGCATGAGTAACAGTATCTTGTGCAATGGAATACCGGTTTAGTTGGAAGGTGCTTAAAAATTACTCATAAAACCATCAATGTAACATAACATTCTTGGATGAGCTTAATCTCACATAATATCAACTGTGCAAAATTTGCTGAGATATGTACACTGTTGTGCCTTGTGACAATAAAATGACCGGGAGATAAACAGGAGGTCAAAATGATGAAAGCAAAGTCAGTACCGAGTAATTAAAGAGCCCAAATGGGAACCAGAATTGTAGTTGAAAGAAATAGATGGAGAATTAAAAAAAATTCAGGATCTTAAGAAGAATGTAAATAAACTTAGAAATTGTTTTAGATAGATAGATAGATAGATAGATAGATAGGTAGGTGAGGCATTATGTAATAGATAGCTACATAAATAGATAAGGCACTATATGATAGACAGATAGATAGATATATGTTAAAGTCACTATATAATAGATAGAGCGATAGATGTGAAAGGCACTATAAAATAGATAGATAGACAGATAGATAGAACTTTATACCGAGGGGAAATTTGGCTTTTTACAGAAGTACTTTAAATAAATAAATACATAAATCCTCTTTAATAAAATCCCTGTGTGTGTCCAGTATCCGTGTGTGTGTCTCCTGGTGAAGTGCACATGCGCGGGGCACGGTGCGATGCTTCAAAGGCCGCCTGACGCGTCACACAAGACAGAGAGGGCGGGACCTATAAAATATCGCGCGGCTGATCCAATCGGATTTCGATAAATGAGGTCAGACCTAAAACATAAAGCACGAAAAATCCAATCGGGTACTGAGACGCGGAGACCAGCTTCCCCAAAGAGGTGGGATTAGTGTTTGTTGTTCACTCTGAGGATGTCAGATTTGCGATTAACAAACTTGGCCCGGTAAAGTGTAAAGTGTTTTCCTAAATATACGAATTTTCATGATATTATAATAGGATGACTTTTAAAAGTAGATTTATTTTAGCGCACATAAAATCCGTTGCTGGGGAGACGCCATACATACAATAATCAGCTGCACGCCAGCACAGATTAAAATACTTGCTGGAGAGACGTATTACTGTGAGAGAAAATTAAAGGCACACAATACAGTGACGCATATTACAGCCACATACAAGCCAGTATTACTGTAACAGAAAATAGATGGTCCTTCGCCATTTAATTTAGACTGTTCCTACTAATGTTTATGCACTACTATTCTAGCGCCCGTTATTGTAACAGGCTTAATGTCTAGTAGATAGATAAGTAAGTAAATAAACATACACACATGCTCTGCTCTGAACATACACTGGAATGACTATAAAGCAAGACAATTCAAAAGACAGAAAAGTTCTGACGTGGCAGTCCCAGTACCAGAAGGCATTATACAGGCAAGTTTGTATAAAGGACCTCCAGTTGTGTTTCTTCACACACAGAGGATGTGCAGCATTGTTCATAATGGCACTCAGTTTTGATTTAATTCTCTCCTTCATTTTGACCTCCAGGAGGTCCAGACTGTATGCCATAACTGAGCCTGCCCTTTAAATTTGAATTTTGGTTCGGTGGGCCTTTCCTAAAGTGATGTTACCAGCCAAGGAAACCATAGCATAGAAAACTGTACTGGCCATCGCAGAGTTGTAGAAGATGTGAAGGATACCACATCCCATGATAAAGGAACACAGTCTATTAAGAAAAAAGAGCCTGCTGTGTTTTTTATTATTTTTTTAAAGTTAAATATTGAAGTTAGAGTGAATTTAGAAAGCATTCAGGCCCCCTCATTTTATGTACACTTTACTGTGTTGTAGATTTAAATTTAAATGGATAAATTTGCCATTTCCACCTGTCAGTCTATGCTCGATCACCCGCAACAACAAAGTGAAAATGTGTTTAGAAATTCATTAAAAGTCAATCTACATCAGTATAGATACATCACTTAAATACATCACTGAAAATACTGTGCTTGCACTCTTCTGAAAGTGTTAAGACACATTAGTGATGATTGCTTACCAGTATCAATTCCCAGTGTAGGTGGAACAGAAAGCTACTTTAATGCTAATTTTTATGCATTTTCAGTGTCATGGCATATAATTACAGATTACTCATAAAATCATAATTTCAGGATCTGGTTATGCCACAGCATCATTTACATCATGTAATTTTACTCTTTTGCTTCTGTTGGATCCTGCAACACCGCTTTGACATTAACGCCATTGCCATATTCGTACAACATGCATACCAACATTTAACATCACACTGCCATCTTTGACGTAAGCTTGTTTAATCACGCATTTTCTTTTTTCATTTTATTTACATAGAAGACGTTGCAGTGGCTCTGAGGCTAAGGATCTGCACTGGCAATAGGAAGGTTGCCGGTTCGAATCCCGTAAAATGCCCAACTCTGTTGGGTCCCTGAGCAAGGCCCTTAACCTGCAATTGCTCTGTCCTGGGCATGATGTTAATCTGCATCCAGCCCTGCATGTAGGTTCTCCAACCCAATAACCTGGGGATTGGTGGTAGAATTGGCACTCCAGCCACCATAAAAACCATCCCACTGGTTCCATTCCATCTGTGGTGCTGAGGTGTCACCCTTGGCATGGTTGCACTCGAGTCCTAATCTGGATTCCTGAGTTGGTTTGTCATGTGGTGGGTGCGGCAATGTGCTGTATCAGTGCCTGCTCCTGACCTCCTCTCTCCACTACATAGACGGAAGGCAAAATCTGTTAATGGATTACACTTACACAGATGTGTTTTTTGTTTTGCTTTGCCCATGGATTGACTTTTTCAAATACCAATCTAGCATCTCGGTCACTTGCATATCATCAATCCAAGTTTCCCAGTTGTTTTTCTTTTATTGACGTACCCTCCAGATCAAGAAATATCCAAGTCAATAAAAGAATGAACAATTGTTGTTTTTTGCCCTTGATCTAACATGGACTTAGTTTTAATGTTTATCAACAGTAATTACTTGTCTGGTCTGACTACTATAAAAAAGCTTTACGTTTTTATACTCATCAGGATGTGTTCCAGTGTTAGTAACAATTACTCATAAAACTGATTGCCAGTTTATGGGTATAAAAATACATTTTGCGATGGTAATTTTATCATGTCTGCCATGATAAATGGATATGAATAAAGATCACATAGGAAATAGTCATGTTGGGATCTTCGTGTGTTCAACTGTTGTTTTATTATTTGTATCCTTTAAATACATTAAAATAAAAAAAAAAAATTCATTTATGTTTATCATTCAAATGTTGATGTGTGGGTGCACAATGACTTGATAGATAGATAGATAGATAGATAGATAGATAGATAGATAGATAGATAGATAGATAGATAGATAGATAGATAGATAGATAGGTGAGACATTATATAATAGATAGATATATAAGGCACTATATAATAGATAGATAAGGCACTATATGATAGATAGATAGATAGATAGATAGATAGATAGATAGATAGATAGATAGATAGATAGATAGATAGATAGATAGATAGATAGATAAGGCACTATATAATAGATAGATAGATAGATAAGGCACTATATAATAGATATAGATAGATAGGTGAGACATTATATAATAGATAGATATATAAGGCACTATATAATAGATAGATAAGGCACTATATGATAGATAGATAGATAGATAGATAGATAGATAGATAGATAGATAGATAGATAGATAGATAGGTGAGACATTATATAATAGATAGATAGATAAGGCACTATATAATAGATAGATAAAGCACTATATGATAGATAGATAGATAGATAAATAGATAGATAGATAAGGCACTATATAATAGATAGATAGATAGGTGAGACATTATATAATAGATAGATATATAAGGCACTATATAATAGATAGATAGATAGGTGAGACATATAATAGATAGATAGATGAATAGATAGGTGAGACATTATATAATAGATAGATAGATAGATAGATAGATAGATAGATAGATAGATAGATAGACAGATAGATAAGGCACTATATAATAGATAGATAGATAGGTGAGACATATAATAGATAGATAGATGAATAGATAGGTGAGACATTATATAATAGATAGATAGATAGATAGATAGATAGATAGATAGATAGATAGATAGATAGATAGATAGATAGATAGATAGTGCCTTATCTATCTATCTATCTATCTATCTATCTATCTATTATATAATGTCTCACCTATCTATTCATCTATCTATCTATTATATGTCTCACCTATCTATCTATCTATTATATAGTGCCTTATCTATCTATCTATCTATCTATCTATCTATCTATCTATCTATCTATCTATCTATCTATCTATCTATCTATCTATCTATCTATCTATCTATTATATAATGTCTCACCTATCTATTCATCTATCTATCTATTATATGTCTCACCTATCTATCTATCTATTATATAGTGCCTTATATATCTATCTATTATATAATGTCTCACCTATCTATCTATCTATTATATAGTGCCTTATCTATCTATCTATTATATAATGTCTCACCTATCTATCTATATCTATTATATAGTGCCTTATCTATCTATCTATCTATTATATAGTGCCTTATCTATCTATCTATCTAATAGATAGATAGATAGATAAGGCACTATATAATAGATATAGATAGATAGGTGAGACATTATATAATAGATAGATATATAAGGCACTATATAATAGATAGATAGATAGATAGATAGGTGAGACATATAATAGATAGATAGATGAATAGATAGGTGAGACATTATATGATAGATAGATAGATAGATAGATAGATAGATAGATAGATAGATAGATAGATAGATAGATAGATAGATAAGGCACTATATAATAGATAGATAGATAGATAGATAGATAGATAGATAAGGCACTATATAATAGATAGATAGATAGGTGAGACATATAATAGATAGATAGATGAATAGATAGGTGAGACATTATATAATAGATAGATAGATAGATAGATAGATAGATAGATAGATAGATAGATAGATAGATAGATAGATAGATAAGGGACTATATAATAGATAGATAGATAGATAGGTGAGACATATAATAGATAGATAGATGAATAGATAGGTAAGACATTATATGATAGATAGATAGATAAGGCACTATATAATAGATAGATAGATAGATAGATAGATAGATAGATAGATAGATAGATAGATAGATAGATAGATAGATAGATAGATAGATAGATAGGTGAGACATTATATAATAGATAGATAGATAAGGCACTATATAATAGATAGATAAGGCACTATATGATAGATAGATAGATAGATAGATAAATAGATAGATAGATAAGGCACTATATAATAGATAGATAGATAGGTGAGACATTATATAATAGATAGATAGATAGATAGATAGATAGATAGATAGATAGATAGATAGATAGATAGATAGATAGATAGATAGGTGAGACATTATATAATAGATAGATATATAAGGCACTATATAATAGATAGATAGATAGATAGATAGATAGATAGATAGATAGATAGATAGATAGATACTTTATTAATCCCAAGGGGAAATTCACATACTCCAGCAGCAGCATACTGATACAAAAAAAAAAAAAATTAATTAAAGAGTAATAAAAATGTAGGTAAAAACAGACAATAACTTTGTATAATGTTAACGTTTACCCCCCCAGGTGGAATTGAAGAGTCGCATAGTTTGGGGGAGGAACGATCTCCTCAGTCTGTCAGTGGAGCAGGACATTGACAGCAGTCTGTCGCTGAAACTGCTCCTCTGTCTGGAGATGATCCTGTTTAGTGGATGCAGTGGATTCTCCATGATTGACAGGAGCCTGCTGAGCGCCTGTCGCTCTTTATGTTAGCCATCTTGTGTTTAACAGTACACATCAAATGTTAATGCTGTATGCAGACAACGTGAAGGCAAAGTCTACTTTTGAGAATTCATTAATGAACTAAAAATTCAAAGTTAATGGTCATCGAAAAACATTGTTGGTGTTATTGTGAATTAGTAGCAATCACCCATAAAATCAATTCCCAGTTTAGAATGAACGACACCGTTGTAGTTTACACGTCTAGCTCTGGGATTGGTGTTAATGTACCTCAGTATTCATTCCTGGTGTGAGCCACCAGGGCACATACAGCCGCCCTAACCCAGACGCAGAAAGGCAGGAGACAGATTTTGCCACACAACACACGTTTAATTTACAATTGGGGAGTGTTTTCACCCTGCTCCCCACAGCACAGTGCACCAACCACCAGACAACACAAGAGACAGTTCAGTCCTTTTCTTGCCGCCAGTCCTTCTGCCTCCACTCTTCCTCAGGCTTTGTCCTCTTCCTTCCTACTCTGGGCACTGAGTGCTTGTTGACTGGCTCCCTTTATAGGGCACCCGGAAGGAGTCCAGGTGCCCAACAAGCTTCTTCTGGCCTCACTTCTGGGTAATAAGGCCCTGGAAATGTCCATGCGCCCCTCGTTACCCGTGGCCCCACTGGAAACCAACGGGGTTGCCCTCTGTCGGCCTGGGGGAGAAACTGTCCTGAAAATACTCTCTCCCTTGGTCCTTCCATACTCAGGGTGTCCCGGCCGGGAGCCCGCCACACAGTACACATGAAATGTTAATGCTGTATGCAAACAATGTGAATGCAAAGCCTACTTTTGAGAATTCGTTAATGAGCTGAAAATAAAAAGTTAATGCTCACTGAAAAACATTCTTGGTGTTATTATGAATTAGTAGCAATCACCCATAAAATCAATTCCCAGTTTAGAATGTAGTTTACACGTCTAGCTCTGGGATCGGTGTTAATGTACCTTAGTATTCATTCCTGGCCACTGGACAGCAGCTGACTTTTCTTCTTTTCAGTAGGGAGTTCCTAGGCAGGCAGTGCGGTGCAGTGATTGAGGCTTTGGACTTCATGCCATGAGTTTGTGGGTTCAAATCCCGCTACTAACACTGTGTGACTTTGGGCGAGTCACTTGACTGCCTGTGCTCCATTTGAAATGAAAACCAAAAGAAATGGAACTCTGCGGTGGGTTGGCACCCTGTCCGGGATTGGTCCCTGCCTTGTGCCCTGTGTTGGCTGGGATTGGCTCCAGCAGACCCCCGTGACCCTGTGTTTGGATTCAGCGGGTTGGAAAATGGATGGATGGAAGAAATGGAACCAATTGTATTATAAATATTGTAAGTTGTCTTTGAGAAAGGTGTCAGCCAAATAAGTACATGTAATGTAAATATCGTTTCCGGGCTATATAAGTAAATTGATAGCTCGGCACGACTCTGAGCAGGTGGAAGGGTCTGTTTCTGTACATTTCACACGTACTAAAGAATCGCAGACCTGAAAGAACAGTCAGAGTCAGCCATCAGAAGAGAAGTCAGTATAACTATAAATTATAAGCATTCATTGTACACTGCTCTACACCAGACACTACAGAATTGCATTCAGTTTCATTCTGTATCAAATTTGCACGTGCAGCTTAATAACCAGATATTGATACCAAGCAATAGTTAAGAATCTGAATTCAAGCATGCTTCAGGACGGATTATTATGGCCATTTTACTTTGTTATACAGTATGTCGCTTTACTGTTCTAACCATAGTACTAGGGTGTTGTACTGTGTTATCCATTATGAATGTAGTGAGAAGTCAAGCAAAATGACACCTTTTATTGGATAACTAGAAAGATTACAATATGCAAGCTTTCAAGGCAACTCAGGCCTGACATAAATGTCAGCCCATGGCAAATGCTTTTTATGGTCATGGCTGTTATGTTGAGTTAGTAATAATCCCTCACACAATAGTTAGTTTGACATGAACAGAAATGACAGTTTTCTTTACACAAGTGTTTCATGTTAATTTGCATTAGTAAACATTAATCATAATAAAAATCAATGATTACCAGTCTTACGTAACGATGTTCTGTGTAGCTGTGCTAATTAGTATAAAGTGCTGTCAAAATCATCAGGGTTCTGTAATCATTCATTCATTTTCCCAACCCATTGGTCTGGCTCAGAGTCATGAGAGCTCAATCTATCTTGACAGAACATTCATAGTAAGGCTGATGAGGAAAAGTTTATACTTATCTATGTAAAACGTAATATTAATTTGAATTACTAAACATCAATCAGAAAAATTGTCAATTATCAGTAAAACAACAGCAGAATGTACTGTATTGTGTGTGTAGTGTCAATTGTGCTAATGGACATTAGTAAGAAATGCTCCTCTGAACCCGCTTTGTCCAATTTATAGTCCACCAAATCCAATACATAGTTATGGGGAGAGCTCATGCCAGTCCCAGTGATGTCGGGTACAAAGCAGAAACTTACCGTGGACGGGACACCAGTGTATCACTGACTGAAAAATGATGGCCTTTCCATTCATCCAAATATGAGTGTGATGTTCATTTGTATTACTTATCAGTCATTAAAAGGCTGATAACCCAGGACCGCAGAGACTTTGCTTCATGATCACATTGTGGCGTATCTGATTGATTTTGGCCTGCTCACCATATGCTCCCCAACCTGACCTGACCTCATCACAAAAATCACAGTCAGTGTTTCCTATCGTGTACTATTTTATTGCAATTGCCTGTTTTTGTGATGTTCTCTCGTATCATAAGTATACAAAAACTGCAACTGGGACATCTGCGCTGATCTAAAAGTGGTGGCTAGGTGCTACTAGCTCAGATATACCATGAATGGCACAGCCCATGGCATTAAAAAAATGTGAAAGCAATGAACATAGAACGTGAAGGACTTCGAAATCAGAGACTGATTGTTTCCACGATGCCAAGATTAAGGAAGCAGTTCAAAAATCTGCTAGTGGGACCAGATGAAATGGCGTGGAACGCATTCGAAGAGCAATTCTATAGAGTACCAGAGTATGTCCAGCTGACATTCCTCAAGCATATAAAACCATGAAGTACAACATGTCGATTAAGGTTTATTTTCTACTCTCACACTTGAATTTCTTCTACTAATCTTAGTTCAGTCATAGTGGAAGATTTCACCAGGAATTTGCAGTGATGGAAAAGTGGAATCAGGGCACATGGAATCCATCAATGCTGGCCAACTGTTGTTGGACACTCAAACGAGAAGTCTCATATACCGAGTACAAACACAAATCAGCAGCAAAGTATTTGTAGCTCAATTGGGCTAACACAGGGTCATCATCGTTAAGCGATTAAACACACTACATTCAATAAATATTCATTTTATGTTTTCCTACATGATACGGTCAATATGAAATTAGCTTTAAGTTGAACACAAATATGTCTATAAATAAAAACCAATGATTTTTCAGGAAGAAAAAAAAAGTGTTGTCCAGTGCTATCCATTTAAAGAAAAGAGAAAGTGCTGTGCGGCGGCTTATAGCAAATGTCAATGGTGGTGATCCACAGCAGGAAAGACCTCTCGTAAATTCATCCATGTCTGTGTTATTCATTAATGCAACTGATGATTACGGGGAGCTCAAGTCTATCCTGGTGGCATTTGATGCAGGACAAAATCTAAGCCCTGGATGGGATACCAGCTGGTAAAATGAAAAACGTTGTTTCTGCTTACATAAACATGACCTTGATGATGAAGTCATTAGAAAAGAGAAATTACTCCCAAAATGAGTACAAATGGGGAAAAAGCTGGTGTTATTTACACCTACCTAGATGTGCCTATTGACAACAAACCCAAAATCGATAGCAATTTAAGCAGAATGCAAATCTTTGTTTCTATGTAGCTTGACATGCACCTGCCCTTTTTTTGCATGAGTAGTTTGTACTTGTAAAATGGCAAATTCAAATCAGGCTTAGCACTCTAAGAAATCCCATTTTGCTGTTTATACTTCCCGAGATGTGCCCCTGACACCAAAAGCATATCAGAAAAGAGCATTTCATCAATTACCTGTCTAATTATAAAGTAACATTTACGCTTAAAGGGTACATCGTGTTGAAACCTAACAGTGAAGTTCTCCCGGGTCTAGTATAAAGGAAGCTGCCATGCTTCATCCAGGCCAGTGGGAGTCAGGTGGAAGAGGACAAAGCCTGACTGGGAGGAGTGGAGAAAAGGGAAGAAGAGAGTTGTGCTCTTGTTGTGGTTATTATTATGAAGAAGCCTTTTGTTAAGGTCACTTATTATAATAAACTTGTGTCATTATTGTGGTTGTGTCTGAGTTTGGGGTAATGCAACACCCCTTACTGATTACAAAAGATAGATCTATCTATCTATCTATCTATCTATCTATCTATCTATCTATCGATCTATCTATCTATCTATCTATCTATCTATCTATCTATCTATCTATCTATCTATCTATCTATCTATCTATCTATCTATCTATCTATCTATCTATCTATCTATCTATCTATCTATCTATCTATCTATCTATCTATCTATCATATAGTGCCTTATCTATTATTACATAGTGCCTTATCTATCTATCTATCTATCTATCTATCTATCTATCTATCTATCTATCTATCTATCTATCTATCTATCTATCTATCTATCTATCTATCTATCTATCTATCTATCATATAGTGCCTTATCTATTATTACATAGTGCCTTATCTATCTATCTATCTATCTATCTATCTATCTATCTATCTATCTATCTATCTATCTATCTATCTATCTATCTATCTATCTATCTATCTATCTATCTATCTATCTATCTATCTATCTATCTATCTATCTATCTATCTATCTATCTAATAGATAAGGAACAATGTAGTAAACAGATAGATAAGGCACTATAAAATGGGTAGATAGGTAGATAAGGCACTATATAATGGATAGATAGACAAATAAAGCACTATATATATACATAGGTACAGTAGATCTAGAGAAGAAAAAAATTGAGATTAACTAATGATAACAGAGCAGTCAAAGTGAGTTGTTCTAAATATTTATTTCTGCAGATATGATGGACTTCTGTTAAATTATTTGCTGGCTGGAGGTCCTCAATGCTAGTGTGTCACCAACAGGCTGTGCAGCCTTGATCATAGTGGCCATCAGTTTTGTCTTCATAATAATGACAATAACTTACAAAGCACCCACTTTGCTGGTTACACTCCAATTTAATATACAGAATTCATAATTTCCATTTTATCACAAATCAAGTGCTACTTTCTGTTAACAGGTTCATTCCCTGCATAGGATCTAATACACATTAAAGGCGTCCATCCTCTTCTCTGACAACAAGACGAGCAGCAGTAGTGTTTAGCTTCATCTGTTCTTAAAGCTTTTTTATTAATCATCGATTCACTCCAGATAGAAGGTATACACCAATATATCCACCCAAGCCAAATATCATTTTCTCTAAAAGGACGTCAATCAATGACGAGACCTCTGACACGGCCTGGGATTGAACATCTGTCATGTGCATTAGACTACGACTTCTGCCGACAGATGGTAATTATCACAGAATCTCCGGGGAAAGTTGAAAAAAAAAATAAATTACAAAAAAAGAAAAAAAAAGTCCCTTGATGTGGGCTTGTCATCTATTTTTATGCAGTCCAAACTGGGATTAGAGCTTTCTGTATTTTATTTCAGCAAAGGTATTAAGTATTGCAAGCTAGATAATAAGTCACCTGTTTGAGTACAAAAGGTGGCAAGCTGTTCTGATAAAAATGTATTAAGATAAGCATCTATGGTCCATTGAATTTCCTAAAATTAAAAAAAAAAACAATAAGTCTACATTAACTGACCACTAGAAAAAAAAACAGAAAAGGTTAAGTGATAAGAAAAATAAAAAAAAATAAACTGTCTGGCCAAAAGGCCCATATAGTGGATGCCCCAACCGTGATGGCTAGTGTTCTTGTTTCTGGTGGGACAACAGAATATAAAGATGGGGGGACCACCTATCATGGCTGTTTACTCCCACAGTGTGATGTTTGCTGCATACTCACAAAATAACCTGGGAATTGTAATTTGGTTGGGTAGCCCTGCTGGGTGATGTGGGTGCCACCTGAGGGAGCTGCAGAGAATGCACATCCTTATTTTGAGGGGGCAACACCTGGACCAGAAGTGCTTCCTCAATGCCGTGCTGTAAGGTACTCCTGGGTCAGGAGTTAAAGGAGCCACCTGACTTCTCTCACAGTGTTGGAGTCGGGAGAGGAGGTGGACAAAGCTCACTGGGAGGTGAGGAGAAGAAAGAAAGAAAGAAAGAAAGAAAGAAAGAAAGAAAGAAAGAAAGAAAGAAAGAAAGAAAGAGATCAGGAGTGGTCTCCTGTATACTCAGATATGGCGATGGATATTTGAGGAGTAAACCGCAAGACAATGATTATATTTTTATATTATGTACATTAAAGAACCATCAACAACAAATCAAATTAAATTAAAAATATATTGAACAATTATTAGAAATGTAAAGTGGAATAAATTGGACTCTGCAGCTGCATGAATAAAAGGTAAAGTACCACTTCCAGTTAGCGGAAATAGCTCAAAAGTTGATAGAAATCTACATTTTGTACCTAATGCTTGTATGTATGGCAAGCCGAATTAGAGATATCTCAAAATGAATTTTAAGATATCTGGAAATGCATTTTTGATATCTCAAATTGAATTACAGATATCTAAAAAAGCATCTATTTTAAGATATCTAAAAAGCATTGAATGATATCTCAAACCGATTTCAAGATATCTTGAAATGATATGCTGTACATTTTGAGATATCTGAAATGTACAGGAAGTTATTTTAAGATATCTGTAAATGATATTTGAGATATCTTAAAATGAGTGGGAAGTTATTTTAGGATATCTCGAAATATAATTAAGATATCTTAAAAAGCATTTAAGATAACTTAAAATTCACTGTTGTTTGAGATATCTAAAATACATTAATTTCATGATATCTTAAAATGGGTCTCTGCTCCATTTCAGATATCTTACAATATATTTCTAGATATCTCAAGTTGTATTTCAAGATATCTAAAATACATTTTAAGATATCTTTAAAAAGACACTTAACTATTTCAAGGTATCTCAAAAGCATTTTCAGATATCTACAATACAATTTAAGATATCTGAAATAGATTTCCAGATATCGCAAAACAGCTTCCTGTCCATTTTCAGATATCCCAAATACATTTTCAGATATCTCAAAATCACTTCCTGCTTATTTAAAGCTATCTCAAATACATTTTAAGATGTCTCTTTATTATAAAAAAAAATCCTGGGAGGGAGACTAGGCAGACGAGATGTGATCTTCTCAGAAGACAATTTGACGTCCCGTGAGAGACACTTTAACGTCCAGCGAGACAAGGCAGTGAGGCAACATTTAAAACAAGTTCACGGACATCTAACCAAGCAGTTGCTGGAATGCTTTTGGCAGACAGACATTATGTGCTCCCAGCTCTTAAAACAATGACAAGAAACAAGCAGAACACGCAGCTCGCCAGCAGCAGCAAGCCAGCAGATGATCCGACTGCTTCTCCTTAGTGTGTATTCAGCACCCCCCCCCCCCCCCCCCCCCCTTCACAACACGAACAGCAGAGACCCGAAGTGGCAAAAGGACAGCTGCTGTACAGGCTTTTAAATGATCGACGTGCAGTGCAACAAAAAGACGACTCAGCTCTCCAGCAGCAGCAGCAACAGAAAGACAGCAGCTGATCTGATGGCATCTCCTTAGCATGTGTTCAGCCAACCCCCTTTCACAACATGAGCAGCGTTATACGTCCTGCAAGAAAGATTTAACCATGCCCGGGGCCGGAAATAAAGGACAAGTATTGTTTTTACAAAAGTTTTAAAGTAAAAGTGAAAATAATGCATATGTAACAATTCCCATGAAAATAACAATCTCTTTAAATCATATATCTGGTAAACTAAACCCGGGGGTGGGCGAGCGAAGCGAGCAGGGGGCGGAGACCCCTATTCTTATAAAAAACAGGAGATATCCTGAAATACATTTGAGATACCTTAAAATGCATGATGGGTCAATTTAAGATATCTGAAAATTCATTTGAAGATATCTTGATGTGCAGGCACGGTTATTTTGAGATATTTGAAAATCTATTTGAGATATCTCAAAATGTATTCCAGATATCTTAAAATATAAAGGAAATTAGTTTTAGATATCTTAAAAAGTAGATTACATTTTAAGATATCTGAAATTCATTTTGAGATATCTCTAAATGTTAATTCGGCTTGCCATATGTATGCAAAATTTGGTTGACCTAAGTTAAAGTGTACTCAAGTTAGTGTGTTTACATACACACATACACACACACAAAGACATAACTCCAAAAATGTTATTTTCCTACTCAGGAAGGTCTAAAACGTCAAAATTCATCAAAATCTCGACATTGAATCTTTGGACGATTACATTACTTTCCCTATACAGTGGAACCTCGGTTTGCGAGTAACTTGGTTTACGAGTGTTTTGCAAGATGAGCTAAAATTTTTAATAAATTTTGACTTGATAAACGAGCGAGGTCTTGCAATACGAATAGTATGTATACGCTTTGTCTGCTGAGCATCATGTGATCACAACTGAGCTGATGGTTCTTCTCTCTCCCTCTCTCGCTGCAGGATTGTGGGCAATTGTCTCCTATTCTCCATCTGAGTCTGCGTGCCTCACTCATATAGTCAACATCCGTACGAGCATATACTGTTTACTACAGCATTGTGACTGTGTGTGTGTGTGTGTGTGTGCTGTGTCGTGCGAGTCCCCGTCTTGCACCCCAAAACACGAAGCTGAGTCTCAGTACTTCAGCAACGCCAGCTTTATTCAGCTTGAAACAGCAACAGCGCGGTTATTTATTGTAGCGGGATCTGCCACTCTCCTATACACAGACACAGCAGTCAGGCAGGGTCGTGGCCAATTAGTACTGTGCCCAGCGCATTTATAATGTTCCTTGTTCCTTGTATCACCCATCGATGGCAGGCACTTATAGCATGTCTGCGATCTTTTCGGATTTGCTTTTACGGAAAACTGCTACAGCACTGAGAGACTGCAATTGCTTTGGGACGCTCTTCCGTGTTTCGTCCCGTTGAGTGGAATCCCACAAGAGTTTAGAAACTCACTCACACCAGCCATGATTCTTTTCAAAGGTAAAGTGCAGGTTAATTTATTTGATGTATTTTTACTTTATATTTTATATTAATCATCTTTATATGAATAGTTTTGGGTTGTGGAACAAATCATCTGAGTTTCCATTATTTCTTATGGGGAAATTCACTTTGATATATGAGTGCTTTGGACTGCGAGCACATTTCCGGAATGAATTATGCTCGCAAACCGAGGTTCCACTGTACTTCATATACGAGAAAGTAAAAGAGAAGGAATCATGTTAATGGTAATTTAAAGGGAAAAAATTGGTGTGAAGGTTAAATGCAAATAAGCCTTTAGAACCCGAGACTGTTGTGTCTGGTGTTTGGGGATCTGTTACATCCCCTACAGGCCACAACAATTTTTTATGCATACCGTATAGATTAGATTAGATTAGATTCAACTTTATTGTCATTGTACAGGTACAACAAAGTGAAGTTTAGCATCTAACTAGAAAGTACAAATAGTAGACTAAGGTGCAATAGACAGTGGGAGCAAATATCTGTATGATGTTTGAATTTCCAGTTAGTAGTATTTACAAAGAAGAGTAAATAGATACAAATACTGATCACTAAGTACAGATACAAGATATAAATAAATATAGATATGTGAAATGTGTTTTATGTGCAGAATAGATAGATATCTGTTAACCAGTGAAAATATACGTAGAGTACAGTTAGAAGTTATTGATATTTAGAAAGGACAGTTATTGAGCGCTAAGGGTTGAGTTCAGAATGGTGACGGTGTTATGAAAGAAACTGTTCCTGAGCCTGCTGGTGCGGGACCAAAGGGTCCTGTAGCGCCTCCTGATGGGAAGGAGGGTAAAAAGTCCATGGTTGGGGTGTGAGGCATCCTTGATGTTGCTGCAAGCCCGTCACAGACACCGTGTATGCAGCAGGTCAGCAATAGTCGGCAGCGGGATGCCAGTGATTTGCTGGGCAGTTTTCACCACCTGTTTCTGGGCCTTCCTATCAGCTACGGAGCAGTCACCATACCACACTGTAATGCAGTTTGTCAATATGCTCTCAACAGTGCAGCGGTGAGAGTTCAACAGAATCTGAGGAGAGAGACAGGCTTTATTTAGCCTCCGCAGAAAGTATAGCCATTGCTGCGCCTTTTTAACTAGACTGAGCAGGAAGTGTTTGTTGTCCAAGAAAGGTTCTCAGAGATGTGAATGCCCAGGAATTTGAAGCTGGAAACATATGCCACCTCAGCCCCATTTATACAGATGGGAGCATGTCTGCTGCATTTAGTTTTCCAGTAATCCACAATGAGCTCTTTAGTCTTATTGGTGTTGAGGGTAACATTGTTGTCAGCACACCATCTAGAATGTAGAAGCAACACAAAGAAATTAAGAAACAATAATGGCATAGTTTAATCTTAAACAATAACTTTAAACATGAACTTTTAACAAAATGCTACTTGAGCAAGTACAACCTGAATTTGAATGGCTTCCTCAAAGTTAGGCTGGGTGGGATAGGGTGGGTTGGGTTACTTTGTATGCCATGTGTGTTTATTGATATAGATAGATAGATAGATAGATAGATAGATAGATAGATAGATAGATAGATAGATAGATAGATAGATAGATAGATAGATAGATAGATAGATAGATAGATAGATAGATAGATAGAAAAGGCACTATATAATAGATAGATAGATAGATAGATAGATAGATAGATAGATAGATAGATAGATAGATAGATAGATAGATAGATAGATAGATAGATAGATAGATAGATAGATAGATAGATAGATACTTTATTAATCCCAATGGGAAATTCACACAATTCATATCCTGTCAGTCTTTACCTGAAAGGTAAAAGGCAAGTTGAAAAGAAGGCAATAAGAAAAAGAGGCCAATGTATTAATTCTCACACTGGTATGACATAAGACACAGACGTGTCAAAGTAAAATTAAACAATCAAAACGACTATTGACTTTGAATGCACTGCTGATGACTGATTTAATTAAAAAATAAGCATTTCTTAAATGGGCATACATTAAAACTTGTGTTAAAACTCCACAAATACTATCCTCAATTGTTCATCACCATCAATAACTTCATAATTATACTCTACATAAGTGTTTTTCAACTGGTGCGCCTGGGTCCTGACCTGTGAGAGAGACACACTCCTCAGGTGGTCAAAACCTGTCTGAGGTGGATGGGACTTCCTGTAATGAAATGATCACCATTATTCAATTCGCCTGTCAGTTCTTTGAAGGTGGCAAGTGATCAACCAGGAGGCCAATATAATGACAGAATTGGTGGAGTTAACCTGTTCCGACTATTTGCTCCCCCAATACACTAGATGGCAGCATCCCCGTGTTAGGAGTCCCACACGGACACCCGCAGGGCATGCTGGGACCTGTAGTTCCATTTGGAAGCCCTGTTGAGTTCTGTGCAGGCTGCCAGGGAGACCTGTCAGGGTTCGCAATTTCTACTTTCGGGGTCTTCCATTTGACAAAGAAGTGCTTTCAGTGGGCCATGCCCTAGCACCGAAAGTTCTCCTGGGTCAATGATAAAGGACGCCATCCAAGTTAGTTGGAGTCGGGTGTGGAGGAGAAACAAAGCTTGACTGAGAAAGAAAGAAAGAAAGAAAGAAAGAAAGAAAGAAAGAAAGAAAGAAAGAAAGAAAGAAAGAAAGAAAGAAAGAAAGAAAGAATCAATCATGTTGTGCTTGCGCTGCTATTACAATGCGTAAATGTTACATTTGCACCTGAGACTTATGTCTGTGTAGTTGTGTTTGGGGTGCTGCAACACTCCCTGCTGGTCACAATATCTACATATATTCATAAGAATATGGAATATTATATATACTATATATATACATGCAGGGGTGGGCAAAGGTAGATTTAGCATTGTGATTATGTGAAACACAGAGTTCATTCTTATATTATTTATTTATTAGTTCTTCCATCCATCCATCCATCATCCAATCCGCTATATCCTAACTAAAGGGTCATGGGGGTCTGCTGGAGCCAATCCCTTCCAACACAGGGCACAAGGCAGGAAACAAACCCTGGGCAGGGCGTGCACACACACACACACACACTAGGGACAATTTACAGTAGAATCGCCAATGTACCTAACCTGCATGTCTTTGGACTGTGGGAGGAAACCCACGCAGACACGGGGAGAACATGCAAACTCCATGCAGAGAGGACCCGGGAAGCAAACCCGGGTCTCCTAACTGCGAGGCAGCAGCGCTACCCACTGCGCCACTGTGCCACCCTTTATTAGTTCTTGTATTATTTATTTGTATTATGTGTCTTCTTATTTGTCTTTTTCTTCTTTTTATTTATTGTTATTATTTATATCCTTACTTAGCAAGCAGATTACAAGAATGTGTTTATAGTGAAGGCTGGCAATTGAAGCACTTATGAGATTGTGCATAAGTGCACTTTGCCATTGTGACATTCTTTTGCATTAATAAAGTTAATAAAGCTATTGTAATAATCATAACCTGCATGTCTTTTCCCTTATGAACAACGGCAAACCTACTTTAGCCCATTCTTGTATGTGTATGTAATTATAAATATTGTATACATACAGTTATATTTACACAGGCAGGAAACATATTTGCATAAAGGTTTTAAAAAGTCAATAAATGATCAATAGAGTCTAGGTGGAATTCTAAGTATAAAATTAGAAATCCAGCTCAGTCTAACTCATTTTAAAACATTGTGTATATCGAAATGAGTACATTAGAGGGTCAGCTCAAGTTGGACAGTTGGGAGACAAAGTCAGAGTGGCGAGATTGCGTTGGTTTGGACATGTGCAGAGGAGAGATGCTGGGTATATTGGGAGAAGGATGCTAAGGATAGAGCTGCCAGGCAAGAGAAAAGAGGAAGGCCAAAGAGAAGGTTTATGGATGTGGTGAGAGAGGACTTGCAGGTGATGAGGGTAACAGAACAAGATGCAGAGGACAGAAAGATATGGAAGAAGATGATCCGCTGTGGCAACCCCTAACGGGTGCAGCCGAAAGAAGAAGAAGAGTCTACATTATATCCTAAATTTCCCCTTTTGGGACCAATCAACTGTAAACAATAATATTAACTCTGACAGAGGAAAACAAAAAGCCTGGTCAAAAATAAAAAAAACACACACACAAAACATTACAAAAGTAAGTTCCAGGCTCTGTGGTCCTGATCTGGATGCATGATTTTAAAAATGGAAGGAATGATGCACAGATTTGACATGTCTTGTGAGTTCCAGCGGCACAGCAGATAGCACTGCTGCCTCCCAG